>NC_056730.1:458783783-458994368 GCF_019279795.1 Protopterus annectens | reverse complement strand
ACATTTACAAGTTCTTTGTAAGCATTGGATCCTATCTGCACGTTATTTGGATATTTCCAAATGCGCGGTATAGGGACTATCTTCCGGTTCAAACATTCTTTTAAGTAACCATTTCAATAATGATAGATTTTGTACTTATACATCAACTTAGAAGGCGTTATCAACTTTCTTACTAAAGTCACTATTAATGACTTATGGTTGTTGTCCTTCACCATTATTGAAATTAAAATTATGCTGTTCTTTTAACCAATGGTTAATTTCAGTAATTGTAGGAATTAGGAACAGTACCTTATGGCGGCTCTAGCGTGGCTTTTCACGCCTGAGAGACTCACATAGAGGTGTTAGCAAGTCCACCAGGGCTGTGAGTTGCCCTATAAGTTTCCTTGCCTGGCTACTTTCCTTGCAAGAGGTCTGCCTCTCATTCTCCTTCTCCATACCGCTGCTAGTACCAAGAAAACCACAACACGGTCAACTCCCTCACTAAAACCAAGAAATCCAAAAAAGGAGTCCAAAAAAGGAGTTGAGAAGCTAAAATTCACCACAAGCTCTTTTCCACAAAATGAACACTTTATTAAACATCCGCGTTTTCGTCCCACAATGGACTTCATCAGATATAAAAGCCATGTTAAACTTCGATAATATGCATTAGCAATCCAGTTTGACCAATCATTTAATGCTTACTAATTCAAACTGACAAATAAACTTGCATTACTCATCTAGAAGTTAATTACACTTAATTCTTAATTACTTAAAAAGTTATTTGTATATATATGATAAAATAAAATACTTTTATTATAAATAATCTTTTTTACTTAATGTTTTAAAACCTTGTTCAAACTTTGTTAAAAAATTATAGTGGTTTGGATTATAATATACAAATCAAAAATGTGCTATTTTATTATTCATTTAAAATCCATTATATTTCTTGGGGCTCAACTTGTGTATTATTTTACTGTGAGACAATGCCATCTACTGGTCATTTTACATTGCTACATCAACCTTTTATATTCTAGTGGCTTTTAATTTCAATAGTGGCAGAATAGATATGTATTCATTTAAGCCAGGGACTTTATTGGCTTCTAGGGCTAATTGCCACCATAATTCTTTGTAACAGATGTTCTCCTCCCAAGGACCACCTCTAATATCTTTTTTAACTTGGTCCAATACAAAGAATTTAAAATCATTTTCTTCACATAAAAGTGCATGTCTATAGAGTGCATTGGTTTCTTTGCATTTGCTCATCTCATACATATGTTCATAGATCCTCTTTTTCAAGGATCTTTCAGTTTTACCTACGTAGTAGGATGAGCATTTTTTACCATCAGGAATTGTTTGAGGTCATTGGCTGACTGAGGTCACCTGGACTACAGTTTGGACTAAGCACCTCATTGGTTCTTTTGAGATTTCTTTCTTAAAAGCTGTCTCAGGTTTCAACTTTCTGTTACCTAAGAAGTTCAGTTGTGAGTGTTCTGCCATTTCACACTGAGCTAATCGAAGGAAGGACACTGAAGAAACTTGGAGCAATAATATATAGCATTAAGTATCCTGTTTTTGTTTATTTTGTTCTTTAGTTCTTTGTTATTAATGCACTTTGTGTACTGTGTATTTGTCTAGCTAGTTTCACTGTGTGTGAGGTATTAACTGGAAATTGTCCACTTTTATTAAGCGTCTGTTGGGTTGTTTGTTTCTGATAACTTGTTGCAGTTAAACTCTTTTTTCTAGAGGCTCCTTTAGCCATTTAAAACTTTCATTTAAAGGCTCACTTCTGCTTTTCAGCTGTGAGAAACATTTCTGCAGTTTGTTCTAAGTAGTGGGGATATTTGCAGGATTTCCATATTCAGGCTTGTATTTGGGCCTAGTGTTTGTGGAGGCTTTGTGTCTGAGCACATATTCAGGGACATCTTGGTTTAGCCAAAGCCATCAGGCATTTTAGTGAGAGAGAATTGTTTGAAGTCATTGGCTGACTGAGGTCACCTGGACTACAGCTTAGATTAAACACCTCATTGGTTCTTTTGAGATTTCTTTCTTAAAAGCTGTCTCAGGTTTCAACTTTCTGTTACCTAAGAAGTTCAGTTGTGAGTGTTCTGCCATTTCACACTGAGCTAATCAAAGGAAGGACACTGAGCAAACTCGGAGCTATAATATATAACATTAAGTATCCTGTTTTTTTTTATTTTGTTCTTTATTTCTTTGTTATTTATAGCACTTTGTGTACTGTGCATTTTTCTAGCTAGTTTCACTGTGTGTGAGGTATTAACTGGAAATTTTCCACTTTTATTAAGCATCTGTTGGGTTGTTTGTTTCTGATAACTTGTTGCAGTTAAACTCTTTTTTCTAGAGGCTCCTTTAGCTGTTTAAAACTTTCATTTAAAGGCTCACTGCTGCTTTTCAGCTGTGAGAAACATTTCTGCAGTTTGTTCTAAGTAGTGGGGATATTTGTAGCATTTCCATATTCAGCCTTGTATTTGGGCCTAGTGTTTGTGGTGGCTGTGTGTCTGAGCACATATTTAGGGACATCTTGGTTTTGCCAAAGCCATCAGGCATTTCAGTGAGGGGAATTGTTTGAGGTCATTGGCTGACTGAGGTCACCTGGACTACAGTTTGGACTAAGCACCTCATTGGTTCTTTTGAGATTTCTTTCTTAAAAGCTGTCTCAGGTTTCAACTTTCTGTTACCTAAGAAGTTCAGTTGTGAGTGTTCTGCCATTTCTCACTGAGCTAATCGAAGGAAGGACACTGAACAAACTTAATAGGTTCATAGGCTCATAGGTTACTACTAGGCTAACTGCCCTTGTGGGCCATTTTAAGCCTAGTCAATTACCGCATGTGAGAATCAAACCCTGCACCTTGTGTCTATAAGGTAAACAGATTAACCATTAGGCCACCCTCCCAACAACTTGGAGCTATAATATATAGTATTAAGTATCCTTTTTTGTTTATTTTGTTCTTTAGTTCTTTCTTATTAATGCACTTTGTGTACTGTGTATTTGTCTAGCTAGTTTCACTGTGTGTGAGGTATTAACTGGAAATTGTCCACTTTTATTAAGCATCTGTTGGGTTGTTTGTTTCTGATAACTTGTTGCAGTTAAACTCTTTTTTCTAGAGGCTCCTTTAGCCATTTAAAACTTTCATTTAAAGGCTCACTTCTGCTTTTCAGCTGTGAGAAACATTTCTGCAGTTTGTTCTAAGTAGTGGGGATATTTGCAGGATTTCCATATTCAGGGTTGTATTTGGGCCTAGTGATTGTGGAGGCTTTGTGTCTGAGCACATATTCAGGGACATTTTGGTTTAGCCAAAGCCATCAGGCATTTTAGTGAGAGAGAATTGTTTGAGGTCATTGGCTGACTGAGTTCACCTGGACTACAGCTTAGATTAAGCACCTCATTGGTTCTTTTGAGATTTCTTTCTTAAAAGCTGTCTCAGGTTTCAACTTTCTGTTACCTAAGAAGTTCAGTTGTGAGTGTTCTGCCATTTCACACTGAGCTAATCGAAGGAAGGACACTGAGCAAACTCGGAGCTATAATATATAACATTAAGTATCCTGTTTTTTGTTTATTTTGTTCTTTATTTCTTTGTTATGTATAGCACTTTGTGCACTGTGTATTTTTCTAGCTAGTTTCACTGTGTGTGAGGTATTAACTGGAAATTGTCCACTTTTATTAAGCATCTGTTGGGTTGTTTGTTTCTGATAACTTGTTGCAGTTAAACTCTTTTTTCTAAAGGCTCCTTTAGCTGTTTAAAACTTTCATTTAAAGGCTCACTTTTGCTTTTCAGCTGTGAGAAACATTTCTGCAGTTTGTTCTAAGTAGTGGGGATATTTGTAGCATTTCCATATTCAGGCTTGTATTTGGGCCTAGTGTTTGTGGAGGCTGTGTGTCTGAGCACATATTCAGGGACATCTTGGTTTAGCCAAAGCCATCAGGCATTTCAGTGAGAGAGAATTGTTTGAGGTCATTGTCTGACTGAGGTCACCTGGACTACAGCTTAAACTACGCACCTCATTGGTTCTTTTGAGATTTCTTTCTTAAAAGCTGTCTCAGGTTTCAACTTTCTGTTACCTAAGAAGTTCAGTTGTGAGTGTTCTGCCATTTCACACTGAGCTAATCGAAGGAAGGACACTGAGCAAACTCAGTGCTATAATATATAACATTAAGTATCCTGTTTTTTCTTTATTGTGTTCTTTATTTCTTTGTTATTTATAGCACTTTGTGTACTGTGTATTTTTCTAGCTAGTTTCTCTGTGTGTGAGGTATTAACTGGAAATTGTCCACTTTTATTAAGCATCTTTTGGGTTTTTTGTTTCTGATAACTTGTTGCAGTTAAACTTTTTTTTTTCTAGAGGCTCCTTTAGCTTTTAAAACTTTCATTTAAAAGCTCACTGCTGCTTTTCAGCTGTGAGAAAAAATTCTGCAGTGTGTTCTAAGCCATGGGGATATTTGTAGCATTCCCATAGTCAGGCTTGTATTTGGGCCTAGTGTTTGTGGATGCTGTGTGTCTGAACACATATTCAGGGACATCTTGGTTTGCCAAAGCCATCAGGTATTTTAGTGAGAGAGAATTGTTTGAGGTCATTGTCTGACTGAGGTAACCTGGACTACAGCTTAGACTAAGCACCTCATTGGTTCTTTTGAGATTTCTTTCTTAAAAGCTGTCTCAGGTTTCAACTTTCTGTTTCCTAAGAAGTTCAGTTGTGAGTGTTCTGCCATTTGACACTGAGCTAATAGAAGCAAGGACACTGAGCAAACTCGGAGCTATAATATATAACATTAAGTATCCTGTTTTTGTTTATTTTGTTCTTTATTTCTTTGTTATTTATAGCACTTTGTGTACTGTGTATTGTTCTAGCTAGTTTCACTGTGTGTGAGGTATTAACTGGAAATTGTCCACCTTTATTAAGCATCTGTTGTTTTTTTGTTTCTGATAACTTGTTGCAGTTAAACTCTTTTTACTAGAGGCTCATTTAGCTGTTTAAAACTTTCATTTAAAGGCTCACTGCTGCTTTTCAGCTGTGAGAAACATTTCTGCAGTTTGTTCTAAGTAGTGGGGATATTTGTACCATTTCCATATTCAGGCTTGTATTTGGGCCTAGTGTTTGTGGAGGCTGTGTGTCTGAGCACATATTCAGGGACATCTTGGTTTAGCCAAGGCCATCAGGCATTTTAGTAAGAGAGAATTGTTTGAGGTCATTGGCTGACTGAGGTCACCTGGACTGCAGCTTAGACTAAACACCTCATTGGTTCTTTTGAGATTTCTTTCTTAAAAGCTGTCTCAGGTTTCAACTTTCTGTTACCTAAGAAGTTCAGTTGTGAGTGTTCTGCCATTTGACACTGAGCTAATCGAAGGAAGGACACTGAGCAAACTCGGAGCTATAATATATAACATTAAGTATCCTGTTATTTGTTTATTTTGTTCTTTATTTCTTTGTTATTTATATGACTTTGTGTACTGTGTATTGTTCTAGCTAGTTTCACTGTGTGTGAGGTATTAACTGGAAATTGTCCACCTTTATTAAGCATCTGTTGTTTTTTTGTTTCTGATAACTTGTTGCAGTTAAACTCTTTTTTCTAGAGGCTCCGTTAGCTGTTTAAAACTTTCATTTAAAGGCTCACTGCTGCTTTTCAGCTGTGAGAAACATTTCTGCAGTTTGTTCTAAGTAGTGGGGATATTTGTAGCATTTCCATATTCAGGCTTGTATTTGGGCCTAGTGTTTGTGGAGGCTGTGTGTCTGAGCACATATTCAGGGACATCTTGGTTTAGCCAAAGCCATCAGGCATTTCAGTGAGAGAGGATTGTTTGAGGTCATTGTCTGACTGAGGTCACCTGGACTACAGCTTAGTCTAAGCACCTCATTGGTTCTTTTGAGATTTCTTTCCTATAAGCTGTCTCAGGTTTCAACTTTCTGTTACCTAAGAAGTTCAGGGATGAGTGTTCTGCCATTTCACACTGAGCTAATCGAAGGAAGGACACTGAGCAAACTCGGAGCTGTAACATATAACATTAAGTATCCTGCTTTTTGTTTATTTTGTTCTTTATTTCTTTGTTATTTATAGCACTTTGTGTACTGTGCATTTTTCTAGCTAGTTTCACTGTGTGTGAGGTATTAACTGGAAATTGTCCACTTTTATTAAGCATCTGTTGGGTTGTTTGTTTCTGATAACTTGTTGCAGTTAAACTCTTTTTTTCTAGAGTCTCCTTTAACTGTTTAAAACTTTCATTTAAAGGCTCACTGCTGCTTTTCAGCTGTGAGAAACATTTCTGCAGTTTGTTCTAAGTAGTGGGGATATTTGTAGCATTTCCATATTCAGGCTTGTATTTGGGCCTAGTGTTTGTGGAGTCTGTGTGTCTGAGCACATATTCAGGGACATCTTGGTTTAGCCAAAGCCATCAGGCATTTCAGTGAGAGAGAATTGTTTGAGGTCATTGTCTGACTGAAAAATCTAAAGTATCTAAATAATTTGTTAAAGAAAGGTGAACAAAATACTGTGCTGTGTTTCCATTCAGCCAAAACCAATTTGGCATATGTTGGGGCACATCTTGCCACCATAGCTACCCTTATTGTCTAGTGGTAATATTCACCATAAAAATAAATATAATTGTTTTTCAACACCAATTTCAAAAATTCTAGTAGCATATACACATCATTGCCATTTTTGGTGTTATCTGACAGCAGCATTTTGTGAAAATGCTGAAAGCCAGTGTCATGTAGTATGACATTGAATAAATTTATTACATCAATGGTCAAAAAGATAATATTTTCATCAAATGGAGTGTTGTATAAAACTTGTAACAGAAGCCATGAGTCCTGTAGGATTTGTGTCTCCTTGTCTAACATACCTTTTGTGTTAACATCCACATATAGTGCTAAGCATTCCATATTTGATCAAACTGCTGATACTATGGGTCTTAGTGGGTGGTTATGGGGGTCCTTGTGTACTTTGGGTGTAACAAAGATAGATGATACTACTCGTTTGTCCACTTTCACAAAGTCCAAGATATCTTTAGACATAACCTCTTGTAGTAGTAGATCTTCTAATATATAGTCTATCCTTGCATATGTTATATTTATTTCATTTTTTGACACTTGTCTGTATGTATCTACATCATTCAGCAAGTTCAACATTTTACTAGAATATGCAAAAAAAGTCCATAATTACTGCCTCCCACCTTTGTCGGGTTTCATGGCCCAAATGTTTTTGCTGTTTCTTATCTTTGCTAATAATTTTCTCTCATATGATGTTAAATTATTTGTGCATCTTGATTTGCCTTTCAATACCCTTGTAAGGTTACCCTCACAAATCCTCTCAAAGGCTGATATCATGGGGTTTCTATGGGGAATAAATGTACTTTTTCTTTTGAGTGGAACTTGAGTGTGCATTTGATTTGTGTTGCAAAAAACATGGCTAAATTCAGTTGTCTAACAAAGTTTGAAATGTACCAGTACATATACTATGTCCTGCTTGAATGTAGGGATACATTTAAACCCTTTTTTAAACAATGAAACATGTTTGTCCTGAAGGTTGATTAGTTAAATACTTCAAACCCATCTTTGACAATCACATTACATGGTGAATCATAGTATATATTGTTCATATCAGAAAAGGTCCCACTCACTTTTTGTTTTTGTTTCTCCTTTTCCTTGTACAGCTCAAATGGACTGGGGGAGTTGTTCTGTTGGTTCTGAAAAAGGGGAATTTGCAAAATAATTCTAGTTGATGGTCTCCAGTCAATGGTGGGTTCATCATTTTGAAAATTGCAAAAAAATCAAGATTGTCTACTGGACCAGCTATGTTGGAAAATGCAGGGGTATGATTGATGTCAGTGTCCGTCTCAAACTCTCCTTCTTAAATTCATTCAAGGCTTTTTTTATTAAGTTTTTGGGTTTCAGATAAGTATGATTTATTCATATTTTTTGTCCCTTCATAATTTTTTCTGTTTTCTGACTTTATTCTTTTTAACCAAGTTATCCACCTGGTTGAATACTTTAAGTCAGAAAGAAGGGGTCAGCCTTGATACTCAATTGTAAGACTTCTGTTTCTAAAAACTGTATTTTTTGCTCATTATCTGCTATGAACAACTTAACCAACTTGACTCCTGTATGGTCAAATACTTCAATTAAATTACAATGTAAGGCTGAATTTACTATAAGGCCGACAGGAAATTTCCAAAGTCTCAAACCCCTTGGCACTCTTTTGGCTTTAACACATTCATTTAGGAACATGTTATCTAACTGTAAGTTCCTATATTTAATTAATGTGTGCTCAAACAATGTAATTTGTTCTGTTAATGAATCTCTAGCAGTTGGTTCTTGATTCATAAAATCAGGACTGGTAAGCCAAGTTTTTAAATCAAAAACAGTACCTTTTTCCATGGGGTTCAGACGTGTTGAAAGATTTTGTGTGGAATAACATGGATCATTGGTGACTGATGGTTGCACTAAATGGTGACCATCCCCTTCCATATGCCATGGAATGAAACATGTAAGCTTCTTCTTCTTTTCTCAGTTAGGGGTCGCCACAGTGGATCACCTGTCTGCTCATGAATGGCAGTGGAGATTTATGGTGTCAAGTTCCCATCCTGGTGCCAAACCTTCCACAGAAGGCACACACACATGCACTCACACCTAGGGCCAATTTAGAATGTCCAATCCACCTACAGCATGTCTTTGGGATGTGGGAGGAAACTGGAGCACCCGGAGAAAACCCATGTGACCACAGGGAGGACATGCAGACTCCGCACAGAAGGTACCCCAGCTGAGATTCAAACTGGAGAGCCTCTTGGTGTAAGGTGGCAATGCTAACTGCTGCACCACCATGGCCACCTGGAATCAAACATGTAAGCTGCTGCAATAAAATTGGTAAATCTCCCAGCAAGGTATCCATTATGTAAGTCAGTTCACTTACAATATGTTGCCAAGAGTAACAAACTGTCAAAGATCATGCCCCAAACCATTCCACAGGAAATTATTCTATAAATTCAAGCTGTCCACTGACTGAGGTCTACAAAAATGGAAGAACTGTGAAGATAAAAGCCACTGGAGAGATGTAGAGCAGAGTAAGGTGCTGCAACCACTTGTCTGAAACTTGGAACCAGGGTTTCTTGCAACACACAAACAATTCCAAAAGGAAAAACACACCTTAACTCCTCCAGTAAGCTCAACCAGGAACTTGCAGATGTGTTAAATGCTGAAGATATACAAGCAGAGCAAAAAGCTGAATGAACTATACAACACTGCTTTGACAATAAGTTGAACAAAGTTTATTCACAAAGTACAAAATCTTAGTACTTTCACCTTACTAAAGAAGGCATCATCAGAGATAAAAGAACTAGCCTTAATGGAGTGGTTTGAAAAATCATGTTACCATCCTGGAATGCATTTGCAATTAACCTGCCTTCCACTTAAAAAGGCAGTGTAGCAAAACAATATTAAAAGACAATGGGCAGGATTCACGAAGCCTCTGTGTAAGAGTTACAAGGCTTACACGGAGGCTGCAGTTCAACGGTGTGACGTCAGCATGCCATGCATATGCATGAGGGCATGCTGAATCACACCTAAAGCTAACACGATCCATGTAAGACAGTAGGGGGCGTGTCCGTAGGGCGAGCCTTGCAAACGGTCATGCCCCCAGAAGAGTAAAAGTCCCAAAAGTAAACCCCCACGACAGAGTCCGTGTAAATGTGAATAAACACAACACAACACATGCCCCCATAGACTATGAACATAAAATGTATAAATGAACATCTTATATTTTTTTGTATAAGTTGTAAAGATGTTTGCCCGTGAGTGTGCTCGTTTGCGCGGGCGTGCCCGTCGCATATCCACAGTTAGCAGTCAGTGGAAATGCATATAAGAACTAAATATGCAAAGTAAGCCAAGAAGCAATAGCGTAGCGGTAGAGACATCAGCTGAAGAGGAGGCAGTCATGGTTCGAGCCCCCACAACATAAATTTTTATTTTTAGTGAAATAAGCATGAAACAAGTCCCTGACATATATGTACATATATAAAATTATATTTTATGTAAAATGTAATGAAATGGGCCAAGTATTTTGAAGAAATGTGAGATAATAAAAAAAAAAAATGTCAAATGTGCCTATAGCTGAGCTACAGTCTAACAAGTTGAGGATATCTGCCTGTAGGTGAGTAGTGTTTTAACAGGTGTAAAATGAGTGCCCGTAGGTGAGCAGTGGTTTAACAGGTGTAAAATGAGTGCCCAGGGTTGAGCAGCATCTTAACACGCTGAAACTGTGTGCCCGTAGCTGAGCTGAGCGTAATATGCCTGCTGACAGCCAAATGGCGCATAAGCCAGCATGACCCGTTTACGCAGAGCTGCGCACCGTGCCAACAAGCTAACCGACGGGCAACGTTGAGCAAGCTGTATCAAAACTGCCTTTACACAGACACACCTCCTAGCCTGTGTAGACAGTCATAAAATATAAAAAGCAATGGCCAGGTTCGAACCCAGGATACCATGCACCATAGTCAAAGCACTGAACCACTAAGCCATGACAGTTGCACTTAGAAATGCAGTAATACCATAAATATAGGAATGAATAGAAAGAGGAGCATGACAAAGCAGGTTTTATGAAGCTGATACAATTCCAAAATGGCCAATCACAGATAAGTGCGGGAAAAACGGCTTATATAAGCCCCATAGGCGGGAATACACAGCATAACCGATTGTGGAACCAACTTGCAGCCAGGATGGCAGGTGTAGGAGAGGGTAGTTGCTTCCAAGCACAGAGGTGGGGTGTTGAGGAGTCCAAATATATGGTTTGGCTCCTCGTCCATGATCATGAGGCCCAACTCATGCAGGGCCAGGTCCTTTGGGGAGCATATAGGGCTGAGGCATGGGACTGGTTTGCACATGATCTCACCAGTGCCACAGGAATACC
Organism: Protopterus annectens; assembly: GCF_019279795.1. NCBI lineage: Eukaryota > Metazoa > Chordata > Ceratodontiformes > Protopteridae > Protopterus > Protopterus annectens. Next base: position 458,983,477 of record NC_056730.1, on the reverse strand, counting down.
AAGGACTGTTGAACAGGTCCGTCACCACCATGCAGACCTGAAGAGATGGAAGCAGGACCAACTGAACCGTTGGATCCAGGAGGCCCGGCAAATGCCCAACGCCCCACTACTGAGTAAGTTACATGTAATTATTTATGTAAGAAATTAACCTAGCTGATATTATGGAGATGTGTATTCCAATATTACTTCATTTATATTACAGCTGCAGGTGTCCGTTCCATGAACTGTCGAGCCTATGTCGATAGGCTGGTGCGGTTGCGCCACCAGGCAGGTCAGTAATTCTCTCCCTGTAACTGTAAAAAATATATAAGTATGACAGTTTGCAAAAGAGTGCAGTGTAGTCACTTATTAATAAAATGTGCAAGTAACAGTGTAAGAGAGTTTGCAAGTATTGCTTGATTACAAAAGTGTGATGCAGCCTGTAATCCAAACATAAAAATGAAACAAGTCTGAAATAAAGATGTCCCACCTGTAATATAATAGTACATAACCTGCAGCAGGCTGAAAAGTACAGCTACAGAAGCTGAGTAAAACACATGTGTGAAATATATCCCTGTTGAAATTCTGAAACATGACATAAGTGAGACTGTTGGAAAGGATTGTTATAACTAAAAGTAAAACATGTCAATAAAGCCTAGAATTAAGTACCATCCTGAATTGTAAAAATAAAACAAGTGAGAGAGTGTGAGAAAGAGGTATGAATCCACCAATAAAGTAGTAATAACTCCTGAATAAAGTATACTGCAGTCAGTACAGAATGAAATGAATGTGACAGGCAGAACCAAACAGCAACATGTGTTAAAAAAAGTACTGAAGCTGGAATGTGTGTCCCAAAATATGGATATGTTGCTCTCAGTTTGCAATATGCAGATAGTATGGTTGTATGAAATACCAAACATCCACAGTTGTCTATAGCCATATAAAGCAAATGTAGCAGGATGATGTAGCTGAACAGAGCCAGATATGAATGTGTATGAATAAATATGAAATGTATATTGATGTAGCAGTAACATTCCTATCACCAACCTGAATTAGTTATCATATAGGAAACTGTAGTCAGACCTGTAGTATGTATATATCTGCAGCTAGTAGAAATGTACAGCATATGTATAGGTGTTTGAAGTTGTTAATGAAATATTTCTTCACCCTACCCTAGAACCACAAATAATCCATTCCATGTGAAATGGGTATGTGCATTCACAATTAACACCCCTGAACATTTGTCCTGTTGGTTCATACATATTTGCATGTACGTTGATGCATGTGCCCTGTTCATACATCCAAACCTGATGGCCTGTTGCCATCAATCAACCCTGCATGTTGTTGGATTGTGTATTGCTGTTAAAATTATGCATGTGTTATGCTTGCTGTTCAATGGCTTGAATTTATGGGTGTTTGGTTAATGGGAATACTAATGCATGCTGTTACAACTAATTGTGAATGGTATTGTACGTTACTAACCCAAACTGTCATAACATAATGCAAAACATAGGATGGCAGGGAAGGCGGGTTCCAGCGGACCCACCTCTCCCACCTCAGCTGGCGAGTGCACCTGGCAGTAGTGCCCAGGCCGGACCCTCCTCCAGTGGCCCTGTGCCACCTGCGGGTGGAAGTGCTGCAGGGGATGGGGCTCATCCCCCCTCTTCAAGCGTAGCCAGAGGAGAACATCCACTCACCCTCCATAGTGTCCGGACTGTGGTGCATAGGGAGATCCGGCACACTATGCTTGGGCCCCTACGCCAGCTTGAGGCACAGGTGGCACAACTCATGGGCGTGCCTGCTGCCCAGCCTACACAGCCCCCAGCACAGCCCCGTCCTGGGCAGTGAAGGCACAGTGGCAACTGCCCATGGGTGAGGATCTCAGTTCCACTGTTGCCATCTGTGGGCTCATGGGCTTGAGATATCCAAACATCTGTCCCCGTCAATTGTGTAACCCCCCCACATGTGTCATACACCACCCCTGTATGCGTCTTGTTTGTCTTTTCTGTTAACCTCCCTTACCTACCTCCCCAGCTATACCGACTTCCTGTACCTGACATACCACTCTCACCTAAAAAAAAAAAAAAAAAAGGCACTATGTACCCACAAAAAAATTACGCCCCATACATAGCTGCCCATTTTGCACACGTCTGCTGGACATGTAAACTGGCAATTACAATTGGCTGTACAACAAATATTATTGTTGTCTTCACACCTCTCTCAGGGGTGGAAGGTTTCAAATTTCACACCAAATTACAAACATATGCACAGCTGTTGCTGACGAAGAAATGGGCAGCTATGGGCCTTTCCTACATCCCTCCTGCAAAATTGGAGCTTGTTTTTCTACTGTCCTACCCTCTTTGTGCCCCCTTTTTCACCACTTTCCTATCTCCCCATTTTCTTTTCTTTAAAAGAAAATAGCGCAGGTGTGCGCGAGAGTAAGCACTTTTAAGCAGTAGTAAGCAGGTGTGCGCAGCTAAGTGGCAGTGCGCATGCATGACCTCCACGCAAACCAGTGCTAACCCACTTATTACTGCTTAAAAGTGCCTTAGTCACTCTGAATGACAAGGCCTGTAGTTTTCTCAGCAGCAAAATAAAATACCTCCCTCAGTCTCAAACCCAGGACCTTGGAAACACTAGTCTGCATGACTTACCACTAAGCCATGACTGCTATACAAGGATATTGTGCTGAAAGAAATATATCATAAAATAGTAGGAATTAATGTAAAGGGAATATAGCAAGTCTAGTACACAAAGCATGTCATGTATATTTACTGTCAAATCTAGTGGATTTGCAAAATAGTACTGTGTGCTGAGAAACAGTCATGCTAGTTGGTAGCTACTAGGTAATAATGTCACAGTAGCATCTGCCAAGCCACACACATACTCAGAGCAGGATAAACACTGCCATAGTTGAATAGTTAAGAGATCAGACATAACAACTGTGACTGAGTTACAGGGATGTCCCTGAAGTGAAAACAAATGTCAACTGTGCCCCACTGACACCCTGTCAAATGTACTAACAGTAGGCAGAAAGGTGTAACTACACATGCAATGGTAACTATGACTGACTGAAGGTATGCACCACCTGCACGGCACAAATGGTGTACTAATACATATGCTTGAAATAACCCACAGTCACAACTGCAGAGTACCAGAATATGTCATTGGAGTAACCCACTGCTATGTACCATTCCATGAGGCTGATAAAAGATGCACCGGAGAGTATCTGAGGCCTGCTCAGCAGCATGACCAAATACCCCTGTAAGTGTCAAGGCCCACACCATGGCCAGACCACACTGCATGCAGTAACAACCTACCACAACAAACACATAGGGAATTGCTGCCCAAACAGATTTAGCAAGCATTACAAGCTGTGAATGTAAATGGAACATAAGAAAGCCATTGCAACACATTACAGGAAAGACACCTAGCAGGCATACAACAAGTGAATGTAAAGGCCAAATATTGAAGCCATAGCAACAGATTGCAAGATCCACTGCTATATACCAGTTTCACCACAATCCCCAGAGGAAAGCACACACACCCATATACACAGTATTACTAGTCGTAGGTGTCAGTTTACATACACACGGAGAACAGGACACTGGAGGAAGGAATACTTAGCTTACAGAACAACATGCATTGCAGTGTCTACAACACAGCCTGAAATATGAGAGACATACCAACCCTTACACTCACAGAACAGTGTCCACAGCAAACCAGCATGGTCCCCACCCTGATAATCTGAAAGGGCTACGCCTACCTAACAGACCTTTTTATAGAACTGCAATCACTACACAACAGGCTGCATGCAATTAGTAAATGCTGGCTAACAATTGGTGCAGAGGCCATCACATGGACATGTGCAGATACCTACAAAAGCATCCTGTACTCCCAGTCCACACATGCAATACTGTCATTGCACCCACTGGAGGTAGAGAGAGAGAGAGAGAGAGAGAGAAAGAAAGAAAGAAAGAAAGAAAGAAAGAAAGAAAGAAAGAAAGAAAGAAAGAAAGAAAGAAAAAAAAAAAACCTGAAACAACAAAGCAAAGAGGCTGACAGCAGGCCAAGCAACTGCAAGCCTACTCAAACAGCTGCAACAAACACAGGTAATGTAAAGTACTACTATAATACTTTACATACTGTGAACCCTCCAGATGTGTTATTGGTCTGTATCTATGTATATGAAGATGTGCATAGGGCCGGGGACATACTGAAACTGTCACTGAAGGCTCCACATACATATGTATGTGACGGTAGCTATGTGCACATAGCAATGTAGGTTGTAGTGCAATGTACAAGTAGGTTGTACAGTAATGGATGTTCAGCAGTACGTTACTGTGTGTATACATATGTGGAACTAAAAAGGAGTATATATATATATATATATATAACATGTGTATACGTATGTATATCGAGATATGTATGTATATATATATATATATATATATATATATATATATATATATATATATATATAAAATATGCATATGTGTATACATAGATAGAGAGGGATGTAGAAATACATAGACATATATAGTTTCACAGTGTCATAGTTTAGTACTAGGCTATCTGCAGACAGTGTATAGAATAGATTTAGAAACTTGCGCCTCTGTATAGTAGTGACACAGTGAAGACCCCCCTACATAATAGCATTAGTTTACTGTGCCTCTGTCTAGTAGTGACACAGAGAAGACCCCTGCTGTAAACCTATGATCTCCCATCCACTTGTCAAGAATGCACATGAAGAGTGTCAGTGAGGGTCTCTGCCTAACATGAACTGGGATCCTGTTCCACAGTATGGGAAGCCTCTTAGTGATGGATCTGCCCCTATAGTATGTCCTATTCATATGTGTGATGAGGTTTAAATCCATAGCTGTCGTGCTTCTGATGGATTTGGATTGTATGAGGTGGAACATGTCCATCAATACCAGATTGGACATGGCCTACTACATCAGGCACAGATCACCCCTATGTAGGCAGTATGCTATGGAATAGAGCATGAGTTACGTTAGTCTGGCAGCATATGACAGTTGTTGCAGACCCTTGATCCTCCTGGTCATGTACTTATGGGGTCCCCCTAACTGTTGCAAGTGCCAGGTGAGGTATAGGGGTACAATGACCCCTTTTGATGTGGATGTGAATCCCTTCATGATAAGGTGGGCAAGGTAGGAAGTCCATCCAACCACTTTGGCAATGTGGGTGTCAAATGAGAGGTCAGCATTGAACAGTGTCACCAGGTCTCCGATTACTTTGTCTGTACTCAGTGGATTATTGTCTATGTGATAATATGTAGGTACCTTGACCGTCCAAAAGGGTATGAGTATACATTACGTGGAATGCAGTGTAAGGCCATGACTCCAGCACCAGTTGTTGGTGTCCATAAGGCCTGTCAGTAGGATGTATGTGTCAGCAGGTGTTTCGCCTATGGCGCCTAGTATGCAGTCATCTTTGAACATTGTCAGCCACTACCCTCCCATGTCTGCTTCCACATCTGAGAATGATATGCCGAACATGAGCAGTCTCAGGACAGAGCCCTGTGGGACACTACATGTGACTGTCTCTGAGTCTGAAATGGCACCAGTGAGTTTGACTGTAGGGTTTCTATCTGTTAGCTGGTTTGCAACCCATCATGTGACATATGGATTTACATTTCAGCTATTGATCATGTCTATGATGCCAGAGTGCGGTATTGTGTCGAAAGCTGTAGGCAAGTCCAGGTAGGCTGTATGGACCCCTGTGCCCTCATCAATGGCTCTAGTGACTGATTTGAAAAGGTCAGCCAGGTTTATAAGGCAGGATCTGCCCTCTACAAAGCCAAACGGGGTGGGATCAAGTGTCAAAGTCCCCAATGTCACTGTGTATGGGTACCATAATGATCCTTTCCATAGTGTTGCAGACCAGGCTGATTAAGCTTATGGGGCGGTAGTTACCAGGGTCTGTAGAGGTGCCTCCTGTGTGGAGTGGGACTACTGTTGCTGTATGCCAGTGTCCAGGTACATATGCTGTAGTAAGGCTATGGCTGAATAGCATGTAATGTGCATGTGTAGCTCCTCTTGCAGTTCATGTAGCATGCAACCTGCAATACCGTTGGGTCCCATTGATGCTGTGTTTACAGCTCTGATGAGGGTGGTTCCCAGCGGGACATCTGAGATGACAGAGAGGTTACAGTCAGCTGGGATAAGTAATTCCACATGTGAGGGTGAGGGAGGGGAGAAACCTGCACTGAACCTGTCTGCCAGAATGCTGGCATTATCTGTGTGTTCAGTGTAGCGTTTGTCACTGTGAACTAACTGTGAACACAACTGAGGGTTCCCACCCAGGTGTGTAACATAGCAGAGGAAGGCCTTGTGGTTATCTGTAGTGACCATAGTGATGTCCCTCTCATTGATGGCTTTGCATGTTTGTACGACAAAACATATCTTTCTACTACTGCTGATCAGAGATGCCGTAGCTCAATGGAAGTATGCTCTGCTGTGCAGTAGCTACCATCTGTTGTTATACAATCTGTTCAATGCTGGGGTCCACCAGACAGGATGCCTACCCTTGGTGGAGAGGGTCATGGTTTAATTTGTGATTGCATGATCCATGCATTCTTGGAGATGTCTGTAGAAAGCATATGTGAAGGTGTCTGCATTGTGGGAAGTGGTTTACACTGGCCCAGTGGGCATTAAGGATACCAACTCAGGTATAAGAAGTGTAAAGTTGGCATGTGAGAGGATTCCAACTGTAGTCTTTTGTGTTGTGGGGGAGGTGAGATATGTATACCCAGGGGGATTAGTCTGTGGTCAGATGTGACTAGTGAGGGGTATACTTCCAGTGTGTAGCACATTGTCCCCATGTTCGTGATGATCAGGCCTAGTATATTAACTCCTGTTGTGGGAGAGGTGACTAGCTGTTCCATTGCATTTGACATAGTGAATTCTGGGAACCTTTGGGCTAGGGTGTTTGGGGTAGAATAATGCACCCAGTGTATGTTAGGGTAGTCGCAGTATCCCAATATGATGGTGTGTGGTGGGACATTCATGTCCTCCAATGTCTACAGGAAGGCTGACTGTGGTCCCTGAGATTGGGAGTGTGGTCTGTAACATGCTACCAGTTGTATAGCAGGTTTGCCTATGGTTATCTGCACCTGGATGGTCTGTGATACTTCATGTGTTGCCACTAACCTGGAGGTGTGTGTGTCCTCCATGAATATGGGCACACCCCCTCCCTTTTTGTTTTGTCCCGAGTCCTGGGGCCAAAACGCATGATACGGGGTATAGCCTGGTACTGCTGGTGTGCTCTCAGGAGCCTTGAACCAGGTTCTCACTTACTGCACAGACATCGAGATTGGTAGAATATGTTCGTACAGATATATGTAATACACATATACATATATAGATATCTGTAGAGACTTATACATATACAGATAGATCTGACTGACAACAGATATGTCTGTATATGACTATCTCTCTCTGTCCCACCCCCTCACACTCTCACTCACCCTGTGTCTCTCTCACTCTCTACCCCTCTCTCCCCACATCTATATGTATATATCTACATCTATATATACATATTTTATATACATATATACAAACAGATATATATCCATATACAGATATAAATATATTAATATATATATACATATATATACATATATAGACTGTGTGAGGCACATGTGTGCAGATGTCTTGCAACAGGTGCCTGGTGTCACAGGCATGGAGTGAACACCGGTGTGGATACTGGAGTACCATACCCCATTCAAAAACAATGACACCAGTAACCACTACATATGTACATGCCTGCCCACCACTGCATGTGTCAGGGGGGGAATAGGGGTAACAAGTGTACAATAGGCTCCACATCAATATACACAGTGGCACACTAGTCCTGTAATACCTGTACATGGAATGTGTCAGCGGACATGGTGTGTCAGCTATGGACATGTAGGTCACTGTACCCCTCCACACCCCACAATGTCCTACACGGTATGTACCTCCCATGACAGCTACAGATATGGAGAAGGACACAGACATATGCAAGTAACTGTGTCAATGCACTCAAACACCACAGAGCGCACACAGACTACCTACATAGAGGTTATCACTGCTGGATATACATAGTTCGGTCACACCCATGACAGTTGTCTAACAACCATGGTAACACCTCCATCATCCACAACACAAATTACCTATGTCTGTCGTCCTTGTCACTGCAGTATAGAGCACATGGTGGAGGTACAGGACCCTACCCACAGATATGACATACCCTGTACTAGACCACACAAAATTAAGAAGCAAGGCTCCCCATGAGCAGATGTCAGACATACCCCTACTGAATGTTATGCAGATAGGTGATATGCCATATGAGTCACCCTGTTTAACTGTTTGTAAGGAGCAGGTACGATCATAACACATGTGTCACAAGGGGCAGGGTAGCATAACAGTATGCTGCTGTAGGCCCAGGGCCAAAAGCACACTACCTACCTAGGACACAATGCACACCCATGAACACATTGCAAATGGAATACGTGAAGTGGAATGAGTGTGCTAGTGACTGGGTGCATGTTGTGTACTGGTGTGATTGCTCACCATGACTGTCTGTCTGTCATGGTAGTGTGTGTCCTTGGTGTGAGGCCAGTGACAGGTGTGTGAGGTATTGCGATCAACACATACTACATTGCCATATATTGTGCTGTGTTACCCTGTATGTCACTGTGGTGTAGGTAGGGTTATGGCAAGTAAGAGTAGTGTGCAATACCAGTGAAATATGTAGCATGCATTGTGTGCAGTGCATGGGCTGATAATGTTCCCCATACAGTACCTTGATACAAACCCCCAGTGTGAGGTTGTGTATTGTACCTGAAACAGTGTGTTGACTGCTGCAGTATACTAGTCTGTCATATGGAGTGTGCCAGGTACTGTTGCACAGTTGTCGGATGAGCACTGATATCTGATCATGTACATGTGTATCCCCCAATAGACAGACAGATGCTATATATGGTGCTTAAGTTATATCACTGCAGTCAAGTATTATGTGTATTATGTGTGCTATAGTTTGCTGACAGATATTGCTGACATATTTTCCTTCTCCTTTTCAGGGCCATGGTTCACCAGTGGAACCCTGTCTACTCCGCTGCAGAGGAGGAGGAGATACACCAGAGCCTGGTGCGGGATTTCACTGTACTCTTTTCCCGCACCAGCCAGAACCAGCAGGAGAGGGCTGCACTGTGGCAAAACCTGGTCCATCGGGTAAATGACATAAGCACACATAACCAGACATATGAGCAGGTACGCCATCACTGCAGTGATTTAATTAGAAATGTCCGTCAGCATGCATCGGATATCCACAGGCAGCAGCTTGCCACAGGTGGTGGGGTGGCTAGACATCCCCCCCTCACCAGACTGGAGGGACTACTCCTGAGTGTTGTGGCTCCAGCACAGCAGCAACAACAACAGCATACATGTGTAATGATGGAGGCTGGATCCACACAGCAGCAGGACACAGAGCATGCAGGTAACATGCCACGTGTATAGTTGACCATTCTGTACACTGTTAGGTTATGCATGTGTGAGGTGTGTCCTCGTTTGGTAGCTGTAATCTTGGTAATTATTGTGCATTAGTGATATCCTCAATATCTGCAGTACACCTATGGAAGCTAACTGTTGCACTACTGAACTGTATCATGCCCACAGTATCAATGGCACAGTTGTGCCCACTGACAATAAATGTCTCTTTTCTGCAGGTCCCTCTGGTGTAACAGCAAGGCAGCCTATCCATGCTGGTGAGTGTGTAATACCATTACCTTCAATACTCTGTATACTAATAGTAATAATAGGCTGAAGCAGTAGTGCTATGTGTTTGATTGCAAGTGTGTTTGTGTCTGTGGGTTGATATCTCATATACTGAGGTGTGTGCATGTGTGCATGTGCCCATGTGTGCATGTGTGCATGTGTGCATGTGCCCATGTGTGCATGTGCCCATGTGTGCATGTGCCCATGTGTGCATGTGTGCATGTGTGCATGTGTGCATGTGCCCATGTGCCCATGTGTGCATGTGTGCATGTGCCCATGTGTGCATGTGTGCATGTGTGCATGTGTGCATGTGCCCATGTGTGCATGTGTGCATCAGTGGTGGCATTGTGTACACATTGTAAACTGTGTTTCCTGTCTTACTCCCACAGGTTCTGGTGCTGCTCTGGTGTCGTGCAGCAGGGAACCTGAATCAGCTGCTGTGGATAGTGATAATGATGATACCTGTGTAATGGCACAGGTAGGTGTGCCAGGGTCCGTCATTGGTCAGCCAATTGACACTACACAGCTGTCGACCCCATCAATGCGCACAGTCATCCTGCCAATACATCCTTTGTCACCAATGTCCCTAGGTGATGGACAGGATACAGTGGGCATTGACCAGGGTAATGTGGTACCGGTGGCACATGCATCCCCACACTGCAGCCATGGCCAGGGTCCTGACACAGTACCACACAGGCAGACATCCATGGGTTCTCTTGGGAGCTAACGTGGGCGTACCACCCCTGTCAGACGAGCCCACAGAGGTCTTTCAACCCCAGCTATGTTTCGGGCTGTAATGCAGGCACAGTCATGTATGGAATGGTACACCAGACAGGATCTGAGGGAGCTGAGGGCATGTCTCACAGCCATGAGTGACAGTATGCGTGATGTTGCGGCTGCCATCCGCAACTTCACCGAGGTCATTGACAGACATTGGGGGGACACATTAGATCTGTTCCACAACTATATGTCCATGAGCCAGGGCAATGGTGGACAGTTGAGGCATCGACGTGGCTGTATGCCAACAGCAGCAGCTGGCAGCCGTCGCAGATGACAACAGGGGCGCGGCCGCTCACATAGTGCCAGCAGCAGCCCCAGCAATGCTGGGTCTGTGCTGTCATCGGACCGCCCCAGGAGACCACGTGCACGTGGCACTGGACAGTCCCAACAGGGACCTGTCTCCAGTCAACAGACACCTGCTTCAGATGACAGTACCCAGTCTGGCTTAGTACCTGATACGGTCCGTAGCACCTCTGCCAGGCACAGGTACCGTGTCCGTGGCCACAGACAGTGATCTGTATGACCTGACAAGTACAGTCTGTGGCTGTCCACAAACACCTGTATATGGCAGCCATGAGGTGGGACTGTGTGCATTCATACACACATGCAAAGTGATAACACCTAGGGCTACCTCATACACGCACACACTGCATCAACATTGCCCCATCTTGTACTGCTGTCCCTCACCAACACACAGACATGTCAATTGGTTGTATCAGTGGCAAACTCAGGCCTACCAGGTAAACACCCTGTGCATATGATGAAACTGTGCCACCTCCTTCAATCTGTAAAATCGGCGCAGGAACAGGTTAACATGATGCTGATGCACAGGGTGACTACATAGACGTATTGTAATAATATGATGTTGACAACAGTACAGTGTAATGCATTGTGGGTATATACCTGCATGCCTGATGCAGTTACAGTATGAATGTCATTGTATTGTTTTGTACACCCATAGTAATAACCACAGTGTTCTGTCTGCACATCTTTGCATACTGGTGGTGAGGCTGTGAAGGGATGGCCACCTACATAGGTAGCACAGGGGATACAACAATGTACATATTGATACTCAATGATGGCCATGTCAACTGCGAGTTGCATGCTGCCCACACACGACTCTGCAATGCAGATGTTTCAGGATGTTGATATCTGTGCAGTACTACACAACAGGTTCAAGGCTCACAAGAACACACTGGCACTACAAGGTCACACCTCATACCATGCATGACAGCACCAAAACACAGAACTAACTATGACAGGAGGGAGAGTGTCCATACATGTCAAGGATACTGTGGTGCCAGGACAGGTAGCATACATCATACTAAGTCTGGAAGAGCTGAGTGAGGGCTCAGTGTCTGTTATTTGACATGTGTATTATTACAGGTATGAGCACTTGGGTATCAGGCCAGTTATTCAACATTACAAAGGTATGTGGTATATACACTTGTGTGTGGTGTGGCTGGACCCAGCACGTCTGACCTGTGAATGTCTGGGTACTGGCTTATAGTGCCTGCATATATATTCACTGTTACCTACTGGAAGTCATACACCTTGTTTGTTGTAGCATAGTCTACATACAGGCCTGCTGACTGTAGCTTTGTTTGTATGCATGTTTGCCTGTTATGTTCCTGAAACACTGATTCCACCTGCAGTGCAGATATACAGTGCCTCTGTGGATCCCTAGTGACATCTGTGTTGCTTATTGTACTGATGTCCATGTGTCACTTGACAGAACGTCACTGTTTGTCCTGTTTGCATGTAGCTTGCCTGTAACACATTGCATATGACTTACCTCACATTTTCTCAAGACAGCATTCATATATGCCAGCACTAACAAATCAGGAGCACTACACCCTCACATAGTCACCTTGAGTACCTTGTTCCCCATTGGCCTTATGTGTCGTTACTTAGTATGGGAGTCACAATGCTGTGGTAGCATGTGCAAAGGTCACCTGTCGATCTACTCTCAGGTCCAGTTGGTGAATCTGTGAGTCATGTGGCAATGTTACAGCTGCCTCTTGTACACAGACAACCCTCTCCCCTTCCCATACACGTACAACACATGTGAGAGATGCAACCACATATACAAACTGGGGGCTAAGCTCTGTTTACACAGCACTGGCATTCGCTGTCAGGTGGAGTGGGATACTACAATGAATACAGTACCAGTCTCCCATAGACCTGCCACAACCACAATCCAAACACAGAAACACACAGGTACATTATTGGGCTCTCAGAATAGCATCCTGCCTGAGCAGCTGACACCTGCAAAGCAGACACACAAGCAAATGTTAAGCCAGAGCAGAGCACATGCAACACATAGCTCACAAAGCCTGTGTGCCAAACAGTCACAGGACATATGGCTAGACAACACACCTGCTACAGTTGTATGAGGTACCTCTATCATCACGTACACTGAGGTCCTGCTCCCAGGCTGAACAAGGTGACGGTCATGCTGAGCTGCCCGTCGGGCACTATGATCCACCACATAAGACATGCATACCGGTCACTCCAAGGCATGTAGAAGTATGACTCAGTCATTGTCTGTGCCAGTGTGTATGACCTCTAATGCACCTCCCTGGACTACATGTTAGGGGACATAGAGGGGCTCTCTGAGCTTGTGGCACAGGCTGTTATGACCCTGGCCTTGAGTAGCATCTCACCCTCACCATGAATGCTGCCACAATATGTAGACAGGATCATCAGTTTCTGCAATTAACGTATCTTTCAGTGACATTCAAAGGGGATCCAATGCCTGGCAGTGTGGGATTACATGCTGGACATGCCACATTGCTTTGCTTGGGACAGCTTGCACCTGTCACCCATGGGCCATTGTATATTGGCAGAGGCTGTTGCTACACACATAGTGCCTTTGTATGCAAGGCTGACATTACATAGCCACCTACACAGGTATCACATGGGATGGGACACTAATAGCAATGCTACTCAACAGCAGCAGTGTAAACCTCAAGATGCATGCAGTGGAAACTGTCCTTAGCATGGGGTACAGCAATATCTGTGCAGTAACAGACTCCTGGTACAAGGTTCCTAGGTGCACACCATCAGTGCCAGGTCATTCCTGATACCATGCTTGTCATCCCCTACACATGCACCAAACCAGTACAGGGGGATGTATCCAAAGGCACCTCAGATACACACACCCCCAGGTTGGTGGAACTGCACAAAGCATCAGAACCTCTCCATGTGCAACACACAGTGGGTTAGACTGCCTTCAGGTTCATAGCCTGGCGCACACCACACTCCCATACCCAGGAAACCCACTTGCCCTTTCTGACAACACTGGGAATATGACAGTCTCTACACACACAATTATATGGTTGTACTGCGACTACCCTAACATGCAGTGTGAGCGTTATTCTAGCTTTAAGACCCTGTCTGAAGGGTTCCTATCATTCATTCCCTGCATTGCTATGGAACAACCTGTTACCACTCCCACAAGTGGTGACAACATGCTGCACCTGTTCATCACCAACATGTGGACTATATGCTCCAGACCAATCATGTATCCCTCGCTGGTGGGATGACACCATCTACAACCCACACTGTATAGTCACATACCACATGCAGCCCCTGCACAGAACACCACAGTCATATAGTTGTCTGATGCATATTCCATGTATTCACATGAGGCAGGCTTCGGACATGGGAACTCTTGCAGTTCACAGGTACATATGTGTAGGTGGCACACACATACATCATGTGTGTATTGACATTACTAATATAATGTATGTTGTGCAATATTGGGAACAACACCTCGCACACATGGACAAACTGTGTGACAAAAATACACATGGCATTTGTAGGATTCAAACCCCTACCTAACTATGTTATGACACTTGTAAGAAACACATTAGCAGAGCATGCTACTTGCATTACTGGGGGGATTGCTTTCTCCTGCTGTACTTATAGGGTGCTGACATCATCAGTGTTTAGACAGTGGAATATGCAGCATGTGTTGTGTAGTACTAGTTGCCAAAAGGGACATTTCTCATACACATGGAATTGCACACACTACTCCCCCACACATACTGGGCACTTACAGGATTCAAATCCCTATCTAACTATGTTATGACACTTGTGAGAGACACATTAGCAGAGCGCGCTACTTGCATTATTGGGGGGATTGCTTTCTCCTGCTGTACTTATAGGGTGCTGACATCATCAGTGTTTAGACAGTGGAATATGCAGCATGTGTTGTGTAGTACTAGTTGCCTTATAGGGTGCTGACATCATCAGTGTTTAGACAGTGGAATATGCAGCATGTGTTGTGTAGTACTAGTTGCCAAAAGGGACATTTCTTATGCACATGGAATTGCACACACTACTCCTCCACACACATTTACTGGGCACTTGCAGGATTCAAACCCAAACCTAACTATGTTATGACACTTGTGAGAAACACATTAGCAGAGCGTGCTACTTGCATGACTGGGAAGATTGCTTTCTCCTGCTTTACTTATAGGGTGCTGACATCATCAGTGTTTACACAGTGGAATATGCAGCACGTGTTGTGTAGTACTAGTTGCCAAAAGGGACATTTTTCATACACATGGAATTGCACATATTATTCCCCCACACACATTCACACTGGGCACTTGCAGGATTCAAACCCAAACCTAACTATGTTATGACACTTGTGAGAAACGCATTAGCAGAGCGCGCTATTTGCATTACTGGGAATTGTTTTCTCCTGCTGTACTTAGGGTGCTGACATCATCAGTGTTTAGACAGTGGAATATGCAGCATGTGTTGTGTAGTAATAGATGCCAAAAGGGACATTTCTCATACACATGGAATTGCACACACTACTCCCCCACACACATACTGAGCACTTGCAGGATTCAAACCCCTACCTAACTATGTTATGACACTTGTTAAAGACACAGTAGCAGAACGCGCTATTCACATTACTGGGTATAATTTCTGCTCCTGACATATGTATAGTGTGCTGACATCATTATGGATGAAGAGGTATGTACATCTGTGACTATCCATCACTACAGGGGAGAGCATATCTATGCATTAACTTTGCACAGGCACAGTGGCCTACTGTACTGTGGAGGCAGACGCCAAATACACTGTGGATAGCCTTCTGTATTCCCTAGGGACAACAGTCAGGTATTGCACTCTACAGCCATATGTTTACCTGTCAGATGCAAGTATCTGTTGCTCATATACTGTTTGTGGGTCTTTATTGCCATAGCCCTCCCTATCTCTATAAACATGTGTACTGTGGGAGATGTTTGCATATGAGTGGGATCCAGTACTTTACTTATGTCTCTGTTGTAACTTCACTGTGTGCACTGGGCAGATGTCTGTATTGTGGGAGGTTCCTGTGTTAACACATAGAAATGCCAGATATGTGTGTGTAACTGCTGAACTGTGACATGGCTTAAGTGTGTGAGCATGCCCAGTTCGCAGTTTGTATGGCTTCTTGACTGCCACATCTCATTTATTTAAGTGTGCGAGCATGCCCAGTGTGACCTTTCCTTATGTTGGGATTTGTGGACCACCACATTTGAGTGTGTGTGTGGACGCCATCTATATATCACATGTACAGTTGAGTGTTGGACATCAGGTTGTGTTCTTACTGCCCAACTGCTTTGTGTCTGAACCTAACAGGCATTATGCTGTGCCTGCAGGGTCACCATGGGATAGTTTGCATACAGTTGTCATCATCCTTTCCTGCTGACCAAACAGTTGTATTGTCGTATAGTGTACTGGTGCAGTACTTTCACTGTGGTGGACAGGATAATCGGTTTCAGTCCTATCACTGCTTGTAATATTTATAGTGAGCACACCAGATTGGTTGAGGGCCAGTTGTGCAGATATGACCATGTTGCATTTTGTTCAGATATGGACAGCATAGTACATGATTGTCCAACATTGTTAATGTATTCCACAACTTGTGTGGACAGTGACAAACAATGGCCATGCACCCTAGTCCATCTGTAATGCTAGTCAGAGAGTGTTTGTCCTTCAACACACATTTACTGGTGTTTGCCATGACATATGTCATGGTTAGTGTGCTGTGCCTCTGTCTACCCGTGGCACACAGGTGATATCCAGGGTACACCTACCATCTCCCATCCAGTCATCATGATTCCTCTGGATGACAGTCACTGAGGGACTCCCTGGATATCCTGTAGTGGGAGTTTAGACATGAGTGGAGTGAGCTTCTGGGTTATGGACCAATCGGTACATCATGTCCTGTTTATGTCTGTGCTGGGTTTCAGGCCTGTCAGCTGCATAGGTCACCAGCATTCAGTGTTTACATGGTGCCAAATGTCCATTGATACCAGGTTGGTCATGGCTCTATACATCAGGCACAGTTCACCTCCAGCCAGGCAGTATGGCACTGTGTGGAGCTGCAGTTTCTTTACTCAGGCAATACATGGCATCTGTTGCAGCTCTCTGATCCTCCTGGTGGGGTATTTGTGTGGTCTTTCCAGTTGCTGCAGGTGTCTGCTATGGTACATCCCTGAAGGGCCATTGTACACAATTGTGAGGCTGCTGATGGATGACTGGAGAGGCACATTGACCTACCCTAACCAAGCTGTGCTTACCTTCATGATTAGGTGGGTATATGGTATGTTACTGTAACCACTAAAGACACATGGTTGTCACATGCAGGATATCCATCACCTTGTGTCCCCAGGTCTCTTATTTCTCCTGATGTACTTACTGGGTTAACACCTATGTGGTAATTTCTGGCCATGTACTCTAATTCCACAGGGGTTGACTATACAGTATTCTGCATTTAGCTTGTTGACATGGCTGTGGCACCACTTGTGTGTTTCTATGTGTGCCTTTTGTAGGTTGCTTGTGTCAGCTGGAGGGTCCGATATGGTGGCCAGTTTGTAGTCCTCTGCAAACCTGTTCAGACAGAGTCTGTCCATGTTGGCCTGTACCTATGTGACATATATAGCATACAAGAGAGGTCCCAGGACCATGCCTTGTGGGATGCCAGTTGTACCTGGTTTGCAGTCTGCCATGGCTACAGCATGTCTGCCAGGTCAGTTCTGTCCTTGAGCTGGTTTGCAACCCATCTACTTGCATAGGGGTTTATAGTTAGGCTGGTGAGCTTATCTGTACCGCCAACTAGGGTATTGTATGGAAGGGTTTAGCAAGGTCCAGATAGGCTGTGTGATCAACATTCCCCACATCAATGGGCTTGGTGCACATTTCACATGAGTCAGACATGTGTAAGGGGCAGGATCTGCCCTATGACAGCCACACTGGGTAGGGTCCAATGTCTGTAGGTACCCAATCTCGTTATTCATGGGATCCATGATCATCCTCTCCATTACTTTGCCAACCTAGATAGTCGGGGTTGAGGGGTGATAGTTTGCAGTATCCATTCAGGCACCCCCTTTGTGGTGTGGGTCCACTGTTGCTGTACACTGCTCTTTGGGTACATATCCTGTGGTAGGACTGATAGTGCACAGTAAGGCTATTTGCTGTTCCATTCTTCTTACAGTACTTGTTGGACACAACCCAGGACACCATCTGGTACCATTGATGCTATGTGCTGTGCTTTGTGGATGCTGGCTGTTACCTCAGCATCTGCAATGTTGGGGGACAAGCACTCTCCTGGGATAGATATTTGGCAGTTAGGTGCTGGTGGGGAGGTTGGAAGGAATCTGTTCGGTAAGCTGTTGGCAATGTGTGTAGATTTGGTGTATTGTTTGTGATATTAGAGTGCTGCAGAGCATATCTGTGGATTATCACCATGGTTCCTACCATCAGGTAGGACAGCTGTGTGATAATCCTTTGTGTCCTGCACAATTTGTATCATCATAGGTTCATAGGTTCATACTAGGCTATCTGCCCTGGCCTTGTTTGAGAATGGACAGACTGTGTGTGGGTCTCAACACCCCTTGCAATGTGCATATTATGCCCACGTAGTGTTTACTTTCCTAGATGTGACACAGGGATGGCCCCCAGTGTACACCTACTATCTCCCATGCACTTCACCAGATTTCTCTTGTTGAGTTTGTGTATGGAGCTCAGCCTATCATGGACTGGGATTCTGTTCCAGAGTGTCAGAAGCCTCTGGGTTATGGATCTGTCCCTCCAGCACATCCTATTAATCTATGTGTAGAGGTTCAGATATCTCACTGTGGTGTGTCTGCTGATTTTGGGGTTTCTGCAGTGGAGCATGTCCATTCATTCTGGATTGGACATGGCCTTGTACATCAGGCATACATCACCTTTGACTGTGCAGTATGCTTCTGAATTGGGCTGTGGTTTCTCCAGCCAGGCTGCAGATGTCCAATGTTTGGACCCTTTATCCTGTTAGTGGGGTACATTTGGGGTCTTTCTGACCACTGCATGTGTAAGGTAAGGTACATCTGAACTGGGGTATTGTTGTCACATATGGGCCTGATAAGGGAAGAGTATGGGGGCACAGTGACCTCTGTAGCTCTACATGTGCATCCTTTCATATTAAGGTGGGCAATATAGTAGGTCTTCCTGGCCACCTTGGCAATGTGAATGTCACATGACAGGTTACCGCCCACTTGTGTCCCTAGGTCCACAATTACTTCTTCCATACATAATGGATTGCCACCTATGTCATACTTTGTGTGTGCCTTGTTTGGTATTTGTTGAGACATTCATACTCTGAAGTGTCTTCAGGAAGGCTGGCTGGGGTACCTGGGTTTGTGTGTGTGGTCTGTAGCAGGCTTCAAACAGGTACACAGTTTGAGACAGTGTTACTTGCCCGTGGATAGTCCATGCTGCTTCTTGCTGTGGTACCAACCTGGGGGTGTGGTTATTCTTGATAATTACTGGTAGCCACACTCCTATTGTGTGTTCCATGTTTTGGAGCAGTAGAGCATGGTATGAGGCATAACCTGGTAGTATTAGGGTGCTCTTCTGGGCCTTGCCCAGGTTTCTGTTACAGAACACATATTACCATTCTCCATGCTGTGGTGGGTTTTGTCTGCATGCATCTTGCAGTTTAGACTTCTGGCATTGGGTAGCATTACGTCCAGGTTATTATCCCTTGTGCTACCTATGGTGGTGGGTTTGTGTTTCCAGACTTACCTATTCCAGGCACAGTGGGGGTGACAACAGCCTTTGCCAGTATCTACACAGCCAGGTGTGCTGGGTGCATGCCATCCCTAGCAGGTGGGGCATCATGTCTTGCTTGGCATGTCAGCCCAGGCTGTCAGCCATGTGTTCCCCCTTGCTAACAGCAATACCTCAGCCAATTATTGTACTTGATCTTGTTGTCTTCATAGTGTGGCATCATGCTTGGTGAGGGTGAGATGTTAGGTTGGGTCTTCATGTTTGCATATACTAGATGGTGTTACATTGCTTAACACATGGCAATCATGCCTCAGGTGGTGCTGCAGGGCTGCCTCTGTTGGATGCACATACTTCACTCCCTGTACATGTTTGAGAGCAGGTTGTGTCATGTTAGGCATCCCTGTTACTACATGAGTGAGTCAGAGAGGGGTATCATTCCCAGGGTTTCTACTGAGCCAGTGTATGTGCTATGCATTGCCTCTTTGCCAAGGCCAGGGCATATTGGGCATGCCTCCTTCTGCCTACTGGGGCAGGCTCAGGTTGTTCCTCCTCCGAGTCATGCTCTGCCTGTGATGGCCTTGGCAATGGTGGGAGGCTGTTTGTCCCGGCCATATGCTGGTCCTGCTGCAGCTGTTTTCACAGGATCATATTATGTAGCATAGCACATAACATGACAATTTGGGTACATGTAGTTGGTGAGTACTGCAAGGCTCCACCAGATGTGTCCAGGCACTGGAACCGTGATTTGAGCAGCCCAAACACACGCTCTATTACATTACGTGTTTGTGCGTGTGCCTCATTATGGCGTTCCTGTTCAGGTGTGTGTGCGTTTCTGATGGGTGTCATCAGCCACGGCTCCAGTGCATAACCTGCATCCCCCACTAGGTGACCATGTGGGATGTCCCCATTGGCAAATGTCTGGTACAGCTGCATCATATGCCAGATATGGGAATCATGGTAGCTCCCAGGTCAGCCAGCACACACATTCATTATTATGCCCTGGGCATCACACACAACCTGGCAGTTGATGGAGGGGAAGCCCTTGCGGTTAATGTAGGCCCTACCCTGCTCACTGGCTGGTGCTTTGATGCATATGTGCGTGCAGTCTATTGCACCCACTACCTCAGGGTATTCCGCTATTTGCTGGAAGAGATGCATATTGCTGGCCAATACCTCACGGGCATTGGGGAAATATACATGCTCACCGATATGTGCTGACATGACATCCAGGAACTGGTGCAGTACCCTGGAGGCTGATACCTGTAATATCCCCATCATATCACCAGTTGGTCTCTGGAAAGTACCTGTTGCTAGTATTCTTAGGCCAACACATACCTTGGTTTCCAATGGGATGGGTTCCCCACTGTTGGTTCTGTGTGTTAGGCATGGCCTGTACAGCTCAACAATTTGCTGCAGGAGGTCTCTGTCCACTCTATAGCGCTCCACTATCTCCAGCTCATGTAACCCCTGGTAGGTGACCCCGGGCCTGTACATTCTTCTCCGTCTCCTCACTGTGGGTTGTCTGGCAGCATTTCCATTGTCACCACCCTCAGCAAGTCTCCTATGTCTCCCTATGGCAGCTATGGCAGCCCCTAGCATGTTTGGTCTGAGTGCAGCTTTTTCAGTTTTCACTTCTACTAGCTTACTCCTGTCTTGCAGTGTCTCTTGAGAGAAACATACTGCAATGCTGTTTGCAGTGTTTTAAGTGCTGGGCTGGGCTTGTATTCTGCCTGTGTAATTGCCTGCTTCTAATTGTTTTCACCTGCTACCTCTACAAGTATTCCCTGCTAGTTTCCTACTATTTCTTCTGCTTCCTTTTCCTCTCTGTTTCCTCAGGGGGAGCAGCACGCATACCAGCGAAAACACGCTCACAGTGGCTACCACGCACGCACACATGCTTACACGGACTAGAATCTGCTTATTCGGGTTAAGACGCACGCACACCAGCGCAAACAGGTTTACAGATCTTTAAACAGGTTCCTACATGCTTACTCTGCCTTACACGTGCGCACTCTGTCCTACTCGTGGCTCCCAGCGAGCACACACTTGCATGCACGTACAGCAAGAAACTTTGGTGTTGGCCACAGTGTACACCTTCCATTTCTTGACTTTCCCATGCTTATCTGTTGACACTCCTCTTTTTCTGCTGTGTGACTGACATCTTTCACATACCACTTTGCTCCAATGAACTTGATTTCTTCCTGACATTCCCCCCTGTGATGTCACCTATCTCGTACTCTGTTACTCCCCCTTATCTAACTCTTACACTACACGGAATGTGCTCATTTGCTATGTGACAGTGTGATTCACTATCCTACCACTCATTTACATAGGATTGCCTACTAATGCTTAGTTATATGTCTTACACTCAGCTTCCCCCCTTAGCAACCACTAGACGGTGGCCATGTTGTTTTTGGTCTGCTAGTCCCTGCATTGCAAATCCATGCATTAGATAAAACCCACATTTGTGGGTTTCAAACCTTTATTTTTCTGTTTTATGTAGCGCAGCCCGTTTGCGCGGGGCTGCGCTGCGTTTAAACATTGCCGATCTCCGAAAAAAAAATAATTTTATTTCATGTTTGCATCAGGTTACCATGCCAATGGCCACATATTTGGCCATTGGCATGCTGACTGCAACATTTGCACACTTTATTTGGAGCTGTCATGGCTCCGTTGTGTTATTTGCAGTAACGTACTCAGTTGTCAACTGAGTACATTTCTGAAACTAACATGACTCTTACACAGGCTGGTTTCAGCTTTGTGGATCACTAATCTACCTCATTTGCATGCCTTTTGGCTGCAAGTGGGGTGATTAGCATATCCACAACCTGCCTGTGTAAGAGTCGTTTTAGCTGTCTCTTACACGGGATTTCGGGCTGTTCCTGGATCGCGATGGCTGCATGGAGTCTTACACGACTCTTAGACTCCATGCAAGCCATCGTGAATCCTGCCCAAAGTCTTACCACAAAAATACAGGGCAATAAAAGAAAGTAAGGGAATACATCAAATGCCAATATGGAAGTATCAAATAGAGAAAACTATTAAGCAATTAAGACAAGAAGCATCATAGTTAGAATAGTATAGAAATGAGAAGAGATCAAGAAAAATTATTTTAAAGATAGACGTGATAAAAACAATATGCAGTATTAGAACAAACTTTGATCTGTCATACACTATTGCAAATAATAAACTAAAGATATTAACACAGGCAGAAAAACTTAGAAGTTATACAGATAAATATAAAGGAAAAGTGCAAAATAAGCAATTCATTGATAATCCAAAAATGTTTTTAGAGAACTGGGAAACAAAGTAAAAGGAAGAGAAACACCACATAAAAAAGAAGAAATAGACCCATTTTGGAGAAATATTTATGAAGACCATATGGAACATAAGAAAGATGCTGAGTGGATAAAAAAAGCAAAAAAATATATATATAAATCATATGAAACAGGATGAAATAACGGCCAGAGAAGCTGAAACAAAATTAAGAAAAGCTCATAATTGGAAAACCCCAGGCCCAGATGCAGTACCCAACTTCTGGCTAAAAGTATTAACATCATTACACAAACATTTAGCCCTGAGTAAGAAGTATTTATATGCACACCCCTAACACACACTATGCTGGTTAACAACAGGAAAAAATGATACTCTTCCTTAAGAGTGAACCTGCAAGCCATCCTAAAAACTATAGACCAATAGCTTGCCTTCTGACAATGCATAAACTATATATTGCAAACAATGCTGACAGAATTTATAGTCATTTTGAAGAAAACACAATCGTGGCAATAGAGCAAAAAAGTAACAAAAGAAAGTCATATGGAACAAAGGATCATTTGTTGCTAAATAAAGTAATAATGGAGAATTGTAAAAAAAGGGAAGAATTTAAATATGGCATGTATAGATTATAAAACAGCATTTGATAGTATCCCACATTCATAGATAAAGGAGTGCTTACAGATGTATAACATACACCACACATTGACTTTATTACATTACAGCGACCATGAAACACTGGCAAACCACTTAGCAACTAAGCCATAATAAAGGACAAATTATTATCCCACCACTGCTCTTTTGTCTTGCTCTTAACACATTAAGCTGTCTACCTAACAGATTAAGTTATACAATCTGGCTCTCAGACAAAAGCAAAGTGTAAAGACTTCTCATCTTTTTTTGGATGATTTAAAACTCTATAGTTCCTCAGCTGATAGGCTGAAAGTATAACTGGAAGTGGTCAAAACTTTCTCAGATGATATAAGAATGTCATTTGGTCTTGATAAATGTGCAAAAGCAACATTTAAAACAGGAAAGCTACAATTCCAAGAAAATATCAGTCTGGGACAGGAATGTGATATAAAGGAACTTGAACAGGAGGGAGTGTATAAATATCTGGGAATTGTCGAGGGATTGACAATAAAACATGAACAAATGTGAACAAAACTCAGTAAAGATTATTTTAGAAGACTAAAATTAATACTGAAAACAGACCTGACATCTATGAACAAAGTCTAAGCTATAAACCAATCTGCTCTTCTTGTTCGAACTTACAGTTTTTGGTGTGATTGACTGTCCAAAAAGGTATCGGGTAATTGTACAGGAAAAGAAGAAAAAGTATTTAAAAATTAGTGTATATCAAGATTATATATCCCTCGTTCTGATGGAGGTATGGGCCTCCTTGAAACTGATTTTATCTATAGACCAGTAATTGTAGGACTGCACACTTATCTGCTGATATCATCAGATCCAAGCATCGTTAAAGTTTTGAAACATGAAGAGAACAAATCTAAGATGACTTCCATGCTCAGTCTAGTAGAAGCATATCAATGTCAAGCAGGAATGGAAACCAAACCAGAAGTAGACAAAAATCAGGCAGCAACTGTAAGTGCATAAGGAGAAGGACCAGATGAGAAGGTAAGAAATGTGGGAAAGGCATAAATATAATTGCAAGTACAGAAAACTCCTGAATCAACTTCATGTCAATCAGGATTTGACCCAGTCATGGTTAAAGAGTGGTGAATTTAAACCAAAAGATGAAAGGCTAATACTGGCTGCCCAGGACAGTAGACTATATACACATTGGTTTATAAAGTCTACTGGACATATGGGAAAAGCAGACAAATGCAGGTTCTGTAAAACAGAACTGGAAGCAGTCACACATGTTGCTGCTGGGTGTGATACACTAATGGCAGAGGCCTGTATACTGAAAGGCATAACAATGTGGCAAGACTGTTACACAGGGGATTATGCAAA
Source organism: Protopterus annectens (assembly GCF_019279795.1). Taxonomy (NCBI): domain Eukaryota; kingdom Metazoa; phylum Chordata; order Ceratodontiformes; family Protopteridae; genus Protopterus; species Protopterus annectens. The sequence goes on along the minus strand of NC_056730.1, from coordinate 458,958,629 downwards.
CATTACAATAATGAAGTAGCTGAGAAGCATTGGGAGCATGAGCCACAATGCATTATAGAGAAGGATGAAGTTTATATCACATGAGATCACCCATTACCAACAGTTCAAAAAACAAATATGGGGAAAAACAGATATGCTAATCAATGAAAAGAAGACAAAAGTACAATTGATCATTCAAATTGCTACATCCAATGATTACAGTGTCTTACGTACAGACAGACACAAACTCATATAATACCAGGATTTGCAGGCAGAAATTACGGTAATGTGGAAGAAAGATACACAGACAGTTCCAATAATAGTAGGATCAATGGGTCTCATAAAAAAAGAATTTGCATTCTTATTTAGATATGTTACAGATACATGTAACTCTGTAGGAATTGCAAAAAGAGTCTGTTCTGGACACGTTGCAGGTGCTGCAAAGAGCACTTTAGGCTAACATCAAAGATTGAAACAATACTAATTTCATGAACGTTAATCATACTTTGACATAGGAATGGGGTCCTTTACTATCATAGTATTAGAAAACCAAAAGTGTTGGAGAAATTAAACTGAGAGAAGTGCTGCACTTATTTCTACTAGAGAACAGCAGCAATGCTACATGACATGATGGAGAATAGCATACATTTCCTTTAACAAATAAATACAACATAGTAACACGGCAGTGAATTACTGAGAATATAGCCCTAAACATTTTTCTTAACACTTGCTCCTATATACTATAAGCAAACTGCCAGTATAACTTGTAGTTGTGCCACTGACAACTAAATGCTATACAAATGATGATAACTAATATCATATGACATATACATTTGTGCATGACATGTGGAAAATGTCTGTAAGTTGAACCTGCACCATTCAGCATAGCCCACAAATAACATTGCATGCCTCAAGGATTATCTTTGTAACTTTACACTGTCACATGATGAATGCCATGGCCCACAGCTGTGAACTAGATGCTTCCACTTCACCTGTGCAGCCATGTACCATGCACGTACTTGCTGGACAGATTACCATGCGGCTGTCACTGTCTAGCCATCATCACTGGTAGGGAAAATTATACAGGGAGCTGCACTGTCACTACTGGTGACTGACTGTGACAGCTGCACAACAGACTAATGTATGATCATGTTATGCAGAATGTAACAGGCTGTAAACCTTCTGTATGCAGTAACTGGCACATAAAGCGCCCCCCTTTATCCAAACAGAAATCGACTTTCAGCAGGCCAAACACTCACTCAGTACCTATCTGTGTCTGGGACAGGGCAGTATTAAAGCTCTCCTTCGCAGCTCCCTATGGGTCACGGACTAGTATCATTACAGCAACATGGGTGCAATCTATCAACTAAGCACCTTAGGACTCATGGTAGTGGCTCTGTTCTTTGGTGATATTGTAAATTAGAGATGCACAACCACATGTGCCAAGAGCATTTTGAGTAACTGCTGCAGTATTGTCAAGGCAGAAGCAGTGGTGGCTGGTGACATCAAAGCACAGTGGGGCTACAGGAAACAACTGAATGGGTGTGGGGCTAATTAGAATGGGGCTCTAGTATGGCATGTCAGTGACCATTACCTGTGATCGTATAACAGAAGTCATTAATTTTCATTCACAAACTGCCTCAGTATCCACTTTTCATGACCAGTTTATTAACCATATAATCCCCAGATATAAGAATAAAGCCAGCCTTACATGAAATGGAGCCCTAGCCTAAGGACTCCATGAGCCCCCTGTTGTACAATGGTCCTCCTGCACCTCCACTATTTTTCTACCAACCTGGCTCCATAACATCCAGATAGATTTACTTCTTTCAAGTATTTTTCACACCTATTCTTACTTTTTACCTTTTTCTTCTAGCCTTTTAACATATCATAGCTGGCCAAGACTCCACAGTAATAAGTGTGGAGGAAGCACTGAATAAGTTCAGGGGATTGGGGTTACCTACCCCCCCCCCCCCAGAAATCATATAGTCTTAGATGCTCTGATGTGTATCCTAAGAGTTTTTTCAACAACCTTTTGATCCAGTGATGCCTTGAACAAAAATCTCATTTTTTTCTTTCAAGAAAAACTAAGTTGTGTCTAACACTTACTGTTGAAAGCTAGGAAAACAATAGTTCCAAATAAACTGAGTTGCTAAATGCTTGCAAGGATCTGTAAATCCTATCTTGGAATAATGCATGCTTCCCTAACCTTCCATGGATTCTGTTAGATTGGGATGAAAGTAAAAGTATAACTGGCCTCAGGCATACATTATACTGCTGAGGGTCTGAGAAAGAAATTAGAGTAACTGAGCAAAACCTAAACAAAGGCAGGGAGTACATGCAGACTCTACACAGAAGGAATCAGACAGAGAGCCAAGCACTGTGAGACAATAATGCTGCTCACTGCACCTGTGTGCCAGTGATCAATGGCTGACACACACAACCTGCCCAGTCTGCCAAAGGCAGTCACTTACTGTGTGCAATGCTGATGTTTGTACTGAAAAGTATGAAAAGTGTAATGGCTAACTTGCAACTTTTACTTACACTGCATTCCCTCCCTAACACACAAAGGCATTTCATTAGTGACAGCTCCCATGTCCATCAGTTACAGCCACTTTTAGGACTGTGACTGTAAGCTTTGACTGAGATGAAATGAATGAGTAAAAGGATAAATAATTGCCAGGCAAGAATATACCGTCTCAGCTCACTGCTGTCAGAAATGGTGTCCAATCAGCTGCAACTCCCTCTTCATACCTTTCAAACTCTTTGCTCAAGTACTAAGAAAAAATATTAAAATAATGGAGTTACGGTACCAAAATCAGTGACAGCCATGAGCTGAGAAGATACGTTTATGTGTAAATATTTAGAAAGTTGTCAGAATGACAGGCTTTGCTTTAACATGTGTTTTCTGAATGCTATTAAGTCTGAAACTCAAATGTCTTATAATTTGGAAGTGACTGAAATCCTTATTGATTTGCCAAAATAATATGCAATCTTTACAAGGTCCATACCACAATATAAAGAAAAATCATAGATAGTCTGCAAAATCAGGAGCACCTGAGAGCAATTATGCAAACACACACACACACACACACACACACACACACACACACACACACACACACACACACACACACACACACATGCTTACTGTTGTTTTTTTTTGTTTGTTTTGTGTTCACAATTAATAATTGTCTTGGTTTTTCATTTATCTTACCAACAAGGGTGCCACAGAGGTGCAGCAGTTAGTTTTGTCGCCTCACAGCAAGAAGTTCTCCAGTTTAATTCTTGGCTGAGGTGCTTTCTGTGTGGAGTCTGCATGTCCTTCCTGCATTTGCATGGGTTTCCTCCGGGTGCTCCAATTTCCTCTCACATTCCAAAGACATGTATCTGGAGCATTTCTCCCTGGGCCTCTGCTGAAAATGGGCTCTGCCCCAGTCAGACTTTCCTGGTAAATAAATATTAAATAAAACATGATCAGTTAATTTCTCCATAACCAGAAATTCGCAAATACCCTGATATGCATGCTGACTGACTTTAACCCTGGCTCCTCTCACTGCTTGACAGTAAGAATACATCAGTCAAGTTTCATCTAAAAACTGTCTTTTCACTATGAAGTTTATATTATCTTTCTTGCAAAACAATGACTTTTCCTAACTTGCCACACAAGTACAGTGTGAAACTTTAAAGCTCTGCGTGCATCTGCTGAAATTTCTCACTGCATGGATTACAATAAAACAATTAAGACTGACCTTTTTATCATTTGTGCAAACCATTCATTGCATTCTTCATCATGGTGACTGTGGTTCCTCCCTCTCAACCATCAGCTCTCACTACCTATTATCTACATTTATGCATATACACAAATCCTCCATCAGGTGTCTCAGTGAAGTGTCAATGCAGATGGTACATTAGGTTTCATCTTATTTGAAAACACAAACTGGATTGTTTAATTTTAATACTTTATAAGCTTACTTCAGGCAACAAAATCTTGAAACAGCACCCAAATTAATATTATAAGTGTTGCTTTCAACTAGCTCTGTTAGCAGGAGTAATAATGTGGCATTGTAGTTAGTTTTTCTACTTCACAGGTCTGGGATTCATTCTTAACCTCTTGTTAGTATTTGCATAAAGTTTGTATTTTCTTCTTCTCTCCATCTGAGTTTTCTCTGCGTACTCTTAAGTTTCCTCACACTTCCTTGGACAAATGTTGGTTGGCTAAACATTCTAAATTGTTTATATGTTCTTTTGGCCTTTCCTTTGAGGCCACGATTTTGGTTGAAAAAAGCTCTGTTAAGCTAATTCACTGAATGGGTTAACATTTGGTTAAATAAACAGAAATAAAGGAGCTTACAAGCATTATCTTAACCAGCAATTGGTAGAAATATAATTAATGGTTTTAAAGATCTACTTTTTGTTATATCCTGTTCAGTGGGGAGCAATGTATGTTTTTTGTGTGTAACTATTTGATTACCAGGTAGGTGGACTGATCAACTGCCCCTTTTCAGTGATGACCCAGGTTCTCAAGGGAGCACTAGTACATTTATAAACGAACAGTAAAAATTAACAATCGCAAACAAACAGAAAACAATGACTGTAATCATCAGTGTGATGAGTGTTTACCCTGCTACAATGAACCATTACCATCTCCATGCTAGTCTTGTTAGTAAGACACAAGTCCTGAATGTAGGGCCTTATGCGGCACAAATGATTGCAAACTGGCAGAAGGATACAGCACACATTGGTAAGGTGATAGATGTGCCTCAGAAAGCAAGAAGGTAAATGGTGGTGTACATCAGGCCTTGGTGCTTGGACCTCGCCTTTTTGGCATTTACTTCTCAGACCCTCAGACCATAAACCCAGACCTTTGGCTAACTAAATTTGCTAATGGCTTGTAAGTTAGATATAAGTGTTAGATCCCCTTGATATGGAAACACTACAGCAAGAACTAAACTTTGCAAACCAATTATGTACAAGAATAAGGGCTACAATGAAATGAAAAAAAAAGTACAGTATCTTCACATTTAGTAAACAACTCTTGCTTGCAACTTATGTTATAGCTAGTACCCCATTTCAAATGAACACAGTAGTCAGGGATCTTGGCACCAACTCAACAACTTCCTCTCCTTCGCCCACTATGTGGCATTAATAGTCAGTAAATCATTCTGTCTAGACCATATGTCTAAAGGCATCTTATCGTTGTCAAAAGAAGTTATCATCTCTCTGTACTCAGCACTGATTTGATGGATTATAGAGTACAAAGACGTTATCATTTCTCTCTGTACTCAGCTCTGATTTGACTGGTTATAGAGTACAAAGACGTTATCATCTCTCTGTACTCAGCTCTGATTTGATGGATTATGGAGTACAAAGACATTATCATCTCTCTGTACTCTACTCTGATTTGACTGATTATAGAGTACAAAGATGTTATCATCTCTCTGTACTCAGCTCTGATTTGACTAATTACAGAGCGCAATGTCCTCTTTGACATGTAATTATCCAGACACATCAAGAAACTTGAAAGGACAAGACATTCTTAGCTGAAACTATCACTGCTTTAAAAACCCTTAGCTACCTAGACAGGCTTGAAGCCCCATCCCTACATTCTGTCTTCTATAGATTCCTATGTGGAGATCTGTGTCTTGCATTCTGTGCTATTAACAACCCAGCCTTACTTGATCTCTTGCAATTCTGCAAGATAAATGACTTCATTAACAATCAAACACAGGATTTAAATCTCTACTAAGATATAAATAAAACATACTGATAATGCTCAATGTTTAACCCATCTCTGGAACAAATTGCCCTTACATATAAAAAAGTGACAGTCTTTTGCATCTTTAAAGATCATCCTCGATGACTGGATAAGCATCCCCAAATTCATTTATGTCCTTACCAGCTTTGTCTTTCTGGAAATGGTGGATACTTCATAATGTCAGGTACTGGCAAGACATATACTGTGTCCAGAGTTAACTTGCTTCATAATTCCTGTGATCTTATGATCCCGTGAACCATTCTTAAGACCACAAAACTCAAACAGGCCTCTAAATTCAGGTCTTTAATGTTATTGCCAACCATAAGCAATATAATAAAATAGCTCACAACCAGTCCTGCCTATATTTAAAAAAAATACAACATCTTGTGAAGACACCAGCATGGATTCTGGGCAGCAAAAGTAACCATGACTCCCATTTGTAGTCTAAAAGATGATATTCTTCTAAACATGAATAATGTGAACACTAGAGGGGTTGTCTCTGTTGTCCTCAAAAGAACATTTAACTGAGTTAATCACACTCTTTTCATATACATTCTTAACTGGCTTCATTTCTGAAGTAATACACTTAGATTTCAAACTGCCATCTAAATAGAAGATATACTGTCAAAATTGGAGCATAAATCTTCTAACCAGATCCATTATCATAAGAAGTTCCATAAGGGTCTAGTCTCTCACTACTGCTTTTCTCCTTCTTTATCAACTGACTGCTAGCAGATCACCAATAGCTCTAAATACTTCACTGTGTTGATAACAGTCACCTACTATTTTTTTCCCTTGTGGGTCAATCATGAAAGCCACCTTGAAACAGACATTAAAAAGTTCTCCTCCAGCCTTTTTATCCATAAGCTACTCCTTGGTAGTAATAAATCAAAAGCATTGTTTTCTGGACTCAAACAAAAATGGAATCACTTCTCCACAACAGATTACCAATGATTTTAATGGTTTCCTGCAACAAACTATATTTAAATTCAAATAACTGTGGTATTTGCATTATGCAGTTATTTACTTACCTTTGAACAAACCATCAAACTAGGAAACTCCAAAATCAACAATCAGCTTTTTGTCAGTGGAAAATCCCTCACTTACTGTTCCAGCTTGATAACTGTCTTTTACTCATTGCTAAATCTATCAGAAAAATCTAAACTCCCTACAAGCTACCTAAAATAGAATGTGCAGATTCTTTTCCATCTTTTCCATCACAAAGAGTACCCCTGCCCAGTTTTACATGTAGTAAAATGGCTGCCAGTGACAGAATGAGCAGAATGAGCAGAATTTTTACTTGACTCTTTCCTTCTCCAACATTTGGAGTTTGACTGTTACTCCTTCCTAGCCAACGAATTAATTCAGTCCAGTTTTGATGAAACTCAAATCACCCTTAGGTGTCCTCAAAACAAAATGGGCTGTAGTAGCTACTTTTCCTGTCTTTAGACCCAAACATTTGGGGTCACTCCACTTCCTTTAAGAAAGTGGGTCAGCACAAAACATTATGATGTGACCTGCTAAATTGCCTTGTAAAAAAAATCATATGCTATTGTTTCCATCAAGCATCCATTACATGAGTAGCTTTGTTCCTTGCTCAGCTTACCCTATTGTTTCTACCAACCCCAGTTCCACTTATGCTCCTCCCTCACTCACCAAATAACTGACATTAAAAGCATTTCAGTCTTCAGATGATTTTTTACAGCTCTAAACAGCACCTACTTGACATTAATGATTTTCTTTGTAAATATTGTGTATTATAGTCTATAGTATATGACTTTCTTGTCTCTACTTTCTTAACTGATATAACTGCATTACTATCATATGTTATTCTGATCATTATATTACTTATAGTGTTGATTCTATGCATGTTGTTCCTAAGCAGTATAAATTTTGTGCCTTAACCTGTGCCTGAATTGAATCATTATGGGATCAGTGTATCACCTGGTTTAACAAATGTCATCACTGTCGTCATTAACGTCATTAACTCCTTTTCTCCATTTTTATATTGGGGTGGGTGTCACATCAACATTAGTCATTGTGACCAAATCACATAGTTTATACCACCAAGAGCCTATTCCTGCTTAAGAAACACCAATAAATAAATAGAGTAAATTATTATTAGTAACTTTTATCTAATACACTTGCACACATATTTTGCCACAGCTTTGAACAATCTCATTGCTTGGAATATATTTGCTTTAATGTAAAGCCCGTATCAGATTATTATCTTAAAAGATTTGATTATAACATTCACAAGCAAAATTAAAAATGATAGCTCTGTTGGTCCAGAGAATATTTTTGGCAGTTTTTTGCACTAGGGCATGGATATCAGGTAGGTTTTATTGAAGACAGATTGTGTATTTTAGTCATGGTTGTGTTTTCATTGGGCAGGTTACAATGACATTGGATAAAGGTCATATTCTTTACAAAGCTTATTTGCAGTTGCATAAGGCCTTTGACTCAGTTACATATAAAGATATTATTACTAATCTCAGAATACTTAACACAACTGGATGCATTACCCAGTAGGCTAAACAATGGTTAAATAATACGTGTACACTTAAACCACCTTTTAACAAACCCTATGAGATTTACCAAAGATTTACAGGCTCTGTTTTGGATCCCGTACCATTTTGAGTTTTTCTGACCTATGAGTAGGAAAGGAACTTCGGTCCACTAAATGTAACAATGAATGTAAGCCTTTAAATATGGCCACATATGGGACTACCAGAAGAAAGATAAAGCAAATACCTAATATGACAATCATGGTTTATCTCTGAACACAAAGAAATGTAGAAAAGCCAAATTTGGAAAAAGGATGTTGATTTTGGCAACAAGACAGGTGGACAACTACTAAAGATAGACTGAACAAGACTAGATAATAAACTCAACTTTCTTCAAAATGTGACCACAGTGTGCCAGCTTTGTTGCACAGAAGATAAAGCTTTGACTATGACCCAAGTTTGACTAACAGCTCAAGCACTGAAAGATCTGGCTGGAGGGAGGAACTGATTGGCTGATACATGCTCGCTCATCCTGGTAAAGGAGTTGCCATGTAAGTGGAGTCTTGCATGGTTCTCAAAAGGGTGTGGGCTTGGTGATGCCATGTCAATGAAGATTGCCTGTATTAACATGTGAGTGCTCATACCAGCTACTGAAAAAAATTTGAGTACATGTATAGATCTGCAATCATGGGACTCCAAACATATCTATTCACCTGACAAGATCCAAATGTGGTGAAAGTTTTGAAACATGAGGAGAATAAATCTAAGATGACATCTCTGCTTAATTTAGCCGAAGCATATCAATGTCAAGCAGGAATGGAAATCAAACCAGAAATGGATAAAAACCAGGCAGCAACTGAATGTGCTAAAAAACAAAAGAAAGAATATAAGATGAAGGATCAGATGAGAAAGCAAGAAATGTGGAAAAAAACATAAATATAGTTGCAATTTTGAAAACTTCTGGAAGAGCCTCATGTTGATCAAGAACAAATGCAGGAATGGTTAAGAAGAGGTGAATTTACATCAAGAAATGAAAGGTTAATATTGGCAGCCCAAGATAGTGGGCTACATACACGCTGGTTTACTAAGTCCACTGAACATGTGGGAGAAACAGACATATGTAGGTTTTGTGGAAACAGTCACACACTTTATTGCTGTTTGCGACTCTCTAATGGCAGAGGGACTGCATACTGAAAGGCATAATAATGTGGCGAGATTGTTACACTGGAGATTGTGCAAACATTATGGTATCAAAGTGGCTGAAAAACACTGGAAACATGAGCCACAGGGAATCATAGAAAATGATGAAGTTTACATCACATGGGATCACCCAACACCAACAGTCCAAAAGATAGATGCTAGAAAACCGGATATAGTGGTCCAGGAAAAGAAGACAAAAGTAGCATTGATCATTGAAATTGCCACACCTAGTGACTACAGTGTCTTGTGTACAGAGAGACACAAAGTCATAAAATACCTCAACCTGCAGGCAGAAATGAGAGCCATGTGGAAGAAAGATACCCAGACAGTTCCAATAGTAGTAGGAGCAACTGGTCTTATAAAAAAGAATCGTATTTAGATAAGTTACCAATTCATGTAACACCATACGAATTGTAGAAGGAGTCATTACTGGGCACATTGTGGGTGCTGCGAAGAGCACTTTTGGCTAACATCAAATTGTGAAACAATACTAATTTCATGAACTTTAATCATACCTTGACTTAGGAATGGGGTCCAATCCTATCATGGTATAAGAAACCCAAAAGGCTTGGAGAAACTAAAACCACAGCTACCAGTGGTGGGGTTCTGTCTTTAACATAAAATGTCCTCATTACTGGGATGCTGACAAGGGCACAGGCTCTTTCATAACTGCTAGATTATGACTCCTATGGTTGGCTCTCAATTCCATGCTGGGAATTCCCACATGTGGTACAAATAGACTCAAGATCAATTTCAGAGAATTGCTGGTAAGCAGGGACAAAGAAAAAAGCAGATAGAGAAAATGTATTAATAGTGATCTAAAAGGATTACAGGAGTGGTCATATGACAGCCATGCCTCTTAAAAGTAAGAAGTTAGAGCCTTCCTATACATATAATTGAGCTACTCTTACACTGAATATAATGCCACATTTGGCAGCTTGAAACTAGCACAACATCTCCAATAGAAAAGTTGCAAAGATTATTAACAAAGAAAATCCATCGTTTTATAACACAAATCTTTGCAGATGTACTATAAGAAATGTCACTTTTTGGCACACCCACCTGTTGCAACTATTATGCCTTTTCCTAGACAGGTTGATTTGTTCCTTCCCTTATCCTATTGTTGTAGATCACCAAGACAGAGAGACAGGAGCCAGGGATATTGGCTGGTAAAAGGATCCTGCTATGTTGAGCCTACAATGCATGCATACTTCTATAGACCTGATGCACTCAGCCAGTGTGTAGCATTCCTCTGTCTGAGTGCACTCTCCTTGAGTCTCTGTGCCTGTGCAATACAGTTTCAGGCATTTTGACATATAATTATCTTTTAGTGAGACTAGGCTGATGCCCTTGATATAGGATGGACATTAACTGTTTACTCCACTTCCTTCCTCCCTTTTTCTCAGTTTTTCCTTCTTCCTGCACTCCTCATTCTACAGTCCCTCTTCACCTATCATGCCACTTCTCTCTGCTTGTACTTTTCTCCTCTGAATGTGTCTTTTGAGCTTCCTGTCTTTCCCCATACTTCCTCCTCCTCTTTCCTTCTTTTGTGTTTACTGCCATTCCCCAAATTCCTAGTCACCTATCTTCCCCTTTCCCCTTCCTTTCACTACCCTGCCAATATTTTTTCTACTCAGTCTCCCTCCTTATTACTTGCCTGTTACCTGGCCTCTGTTGCTTACTATCTCTATTTTCCTTCCCTACCACTCTGTTCCATTGATCTGTTGACTCCCTTCCTAAATGCCTCCACTATCTGTCTTATGACCCAGCTCCTGACTTGAACCACAATGTTATGCTCCATCTAGCACACCTATCCTACCACAATTTCTCCTCCCTCTCCATGTTTGCTCCACCATTTCTCCATTTTGTGCCTTTCTTTGTTTACCTCTCTGTCTCCTTTTCATATCTGGCTCCAAAAATCCGAGCAAAACCCAAAATAATGATGGGATACAGGTACAAAATAGAGACAGATTTTAAATATTGCTCTTATAAACTTAGAAAGTTGCTAGAATAACAGGATTTGTATTAGCATGTATTTTCGTAAGGATATGATGTTTGAAATCAAATGTATGCCATTATTTAGTGACATCAGTCCTCAGTTGTTTGTCAGAAAACTACAGATTTTATGAAGAACACACCAAATATATGAGGGACATTCTTGGAAAATCTAGACAACTGTGAGCTATGCATCTTTTCCTTGCTGGCAAATTTATTTAGTTGTTTACCTTGGTTATTTGAATGTTAGGGACCACCCATGCACAGTGCTGCAGTTTTCTGAGCTTAACTTCACCTGCCTGTACTGACTTTGCCTACTTGGGCAGGGAAGAACAGGCCAAGTTCCAAAGTTGCTGTAGCTGGGTCTATATTACTAAAGCAAAAAACCCTATGCGCGAATACCAAAACATCGACCCCTATACCGCTAACCACGAAAATCCCGAACGCACTAAACTGCGAAAAAAAATATCGAGCTGTTATAGTCGGCCAACCCCACCATCTTCTACATACTACCTACCCAAACAAAATAAATAAACCACATACATACACTAGCCAAACCCTACTTCTAACCTAAACTAAAGCACCAAAACCCTACCTCCAACACTACACGAAACCCCACAAACACAACTATCTATGCACTCTCCTTAACCCCTCCTTAACCCAAAGGTCCGTAACTACCACACACTTTCCCTACACACATACACCCAAACAAAATGAATAAAACACATAGATACATTTAAAAAAAAAAACCTACCTCCAACACTATATTAAACCCCACATATAAAACTAACTATGCACTATCCATAACCCCTTCCTAACCCTAAGGTCCGTAACTACCGCACACTTCCCCTACACATATACACCCAAACAAAATAAATAAAACACATACATACATTTAAAAAACACCTACTTCTAACACTACACTATACATTACCTATCTATGCACTTACCTTAACCCAAATCCTAACACTAAATTCCTGTCTATCGCACACTTACCTTATGGAGCTATACCGCAGACGGGCCAACCAAAACAAATCGACATTTCAAACTTCGCGGTTTTGAACTTTCGCAGTTTACATACTTTGCGCAATATGGGTTGACATCTTCATATTCGCCTAAAGGAATCTTCGCTCTCGTAATAGGAACCCGCTATAGCTCACTCCTTAGGAGCTGGAGATACACCTTGGACTACTGTTCAGACATGCTCCAGGTTTTCTGTGTTTACTCCTGTGTAGGTTTTTTTTTTTACTTCTTCAGTCTGTTTTTGTATCTGCCTCTTTTCATATGTACTTATTCCTAAGAACTTACACTTCCAGCCAAAAGAAGAAGCTTGGAGTTCCCTAAATCTGCATGAAAGTTACATCTTGCTACAACAGGAAGGTTTTCCTATTCTGTAAAATCTAACTCTATAAGAAAGAGTATGGGTAGACCTGGGAGTTAATTTAGAAAGAAAATACCATCTTTGGATGTACCATTTTTATAATTCACTTGCCAAAATGTGGCTAGACATTTAAAGTATTTTATATCAATGCGACTTACTGATGACCAGACTTAAATTTGTTGTTGCCAATACAACGGGTGTTTTATCATATACTGTGAGAAAAAAAGCATCCTCTATGTAAATTTTTACTGCTGTTTTCCTCAGTGACTTCTTGTAACACAAAATGGCCTATGACTTTCCAGATGATGTTATCATTAGCTCAGAATTTTTCAGAATGTCTGTCAGATGTTAATCATGATCATTTCAACATAGGAGAAAGGCTTCTAACAAAAAAAAGAACCAATGACTTGAAACTGACTCTTTTCTCATTTTAGAAATGAACAGAGTTATGTAGAATTCAAGGCTAAACTACTTCAGCATTTGACCTCAGCCTGTAAGTGTAGCAGCAACAAAGGAAATGGTTAAGTACTTTTGTGTTACTCCTCTTCCTTTCTTGCAAAACAACATCCATTTTATGGTTGCATACTTAGTCTCAGGAGATGATTATATGTGTGGTTATGTAGTTTCACTTAGATGTCTACACAAATAACTGTATTTATACATATTCAGCTGTTTCATTATACTATTTCAACATAATGATTACTGCAAACTCTCACTCTGTAATATCGCACTGTAAGCTTTGTCTATTATTTGCATATATATATTATCTATTATTATATATCCTGAATGAATCTCTGCAATATCCTGTATGAAGAGCTTATAGAGGATACACTCTGCCACTGCTAGGGGCAGATCTTTGCCTCCCCTTTCCCACTTCCCTGTCACACTGTATCATAATGAATTGCTCTCTGCTACATTAACAGTGTAAGGCAGTCAGTACTTTGATGAAACACTCTGTGTGAATTAATATTTTAAGCAATTCACAGAAAATGTTGATTCCTCTTAATGGGTTACTGCAAGGGTCAGTTTTCCTTACCTCCCACTCCCATTGAAATGATGCTAACATTGATTATAATTAATACTAACGGGTTCAAGAGTGCAGACACCTATATACAGGTGTGAGGTTTAGGGTTTTGCTATCCAAAAAATAAATCAAGCATAATTTCAGAGAGTTGTTTTTTGACTTGAGTGAGATCACATTTGCTACTTTAACTTTTATATAAAAGTTTTACAAACATGGATTCTTCCTTCATCTGCAGTCTGGTATTGTTGGAAGACTTTCATCTGATGGGAACTTCTTCGATCTCGTAGTGTAGGAAAAATCCACTGTCTGCTTGTCTAATGTGTTGCAGCATCCTTCTGACTTTCGTGGAATGGCTAAAGTGACTGTGAACTCATGCATATATTGCGGCTGTACATGCTTAATGCAATCAATGTATGGAGAAAAGGGAGCAGTAAATATAAATTCTTAGTGAGGAGACATATAGCGGAAGAAACTTTAAGAAAATACCTATGTTAGTCTATGCATATGTAACACTGGAAAAAAGGAATTAAGTAACAGATAATAAAGGAGTGGAGCTGGCAGGAAATGTCAGAAATGGAAAAGCTTTTAGAAAATACCATGGAGGTAAAATTAAATGGGAGAGAAGGGCTGAGGAGGATTCGCTGAGAAGTAATGAAAGCATTATGAAGGGGTGAGCTGACACATTCTGAAGGCAAGTGGAAAAAGCAGTTAGAGGTAAGTATAAAAATGATAGAAGCCAGTCTAAAGGACTTGCAAATGAAATAATGCAAAACTTAGGGGGTAGAAAGAGACAGAGTGAGAGTTACTCAAGATCCAAATAATAGGAAGGAAACTGAGACAAAAGATAAGGAGTTAATAAGAAGAAAGGATTTCTGCTGTCAGGAAAGGGATAAACCAAGCAAAGTGCCAGTACAGAGAATTAAACAACAGGGGAGGGAGATTCGAATTTTAGAACTGAATAAGCAGTGGACAAAGTATACAGCCTTAAAGGAACTGCAAGAAGTTACTGAATTTTTTTCTAGCAGAAATATACAAGGCCTTAGGTAAATTTTCAAAGAGACAAAAATTAGGGGAGTTGAAGCAGGACATATAGATTGGAGGGTATAATGCTGAATGAGGAATAAAGAAATATACTAGAGACTAGGCAGAGAAATAAGAGGAAGTCAGACAGGAAACTAAGAATGTGGGATTTGCAGACAGTGGCCAGACAGACTGGTTTCTTTGAATGCAGGGTATATAAGGAGATAACATAATTTACAGCAGGGCAACTCAGTTACACATTCAATGGAGTTGGAATAGAAGGACCCTAGGCATGCTCCTCTGTTTCTGAAGGACCCTAGCCATGCTCCTCTATTTCTGAAGGATCCTAGCCATGCTGCTCTGTTTCTGGAGGACCCTAGCCATGCTCCTCTATTTCTGAAGGACCCAAGCTGTTCATAGGTTCATAGGTTCGTACTAGGCTATCTGCCCTAAGGCATTTATAAGCCTAGCCAGAGTGTATGTGGCTTACACCACCCCTTAGGATGAGAATACTACGCCCTTTTAGGGTTTAGTTTACTATGCCTCTGTCTAGTAGTGACACAGAGATGACCCCCGGGGTAAACCTACGATCTCCCATACACTCGTCGAGATTTCTCTTGAATAGAGTCAGTGAGGGGCTCTGCCTAACATGGACTGGGATTCTGTTCCAGAGTGTAGGGAGCCTCTGGGTTATGAATCTGTCCCTCCAGCACGTTCTATTTATTTCTGTGTTGAGGTTTAAGTCACTTGTTCTCGTGGCTCTGATGGATTTGGATTTTCTGAGGTGGAGAATGTCCATTAATTCAGGATTGGACATGGCCTTCTACGTCAGGCACAGATCACCTCTGAGTAGGCGGTATGCGACTGAATAGAGCTGGAGTTTTTTCAGTCGGGCAGCATATGACATATGTTTAAGATCCTTTATCCTCTTGGTGAGGAACTTTTGGGGTCTTTCCAACTGCTGCAGGTGTCGGGTGAGATACATCCCAAATGGGGCATTGTACTCAATCATTGGCCTGATAAGAGAAGAGTACAGGGGCACACTGACCTCTCTTGATCTAGATGTGAAACCCTTCATGACAAGGTGGGCAATATAGAAGGTCTTCCTAACCACTTTGGCAATGTGAGTGTCAAATGAGAGGTTACTGTCAACCTGGGTTCCTAGGTCCCTGATTACCTCTTCCGTACTTAATGGATTACCGCCTATGTGGTAATTTGTCGGTACCTTGTTTTTCCCAAAGGGTATGACTATACATTTTTTGGCGTTCAGCTTAAGGCCATGGCACTGGCACCAATTATCCGTTTCTATGAGGCCTCTCTGAAGGATGTTTGTGTCTGCTGGAGTATCAATTATGGTGCCCAGTTTGCAGTCATCTGCGAACTTTGTCAGCCACAATCCTCCTATGTTTGCCTGCACTTCGGAAAAATAAATGCCGAACAAGAGGGGTCCCAGGACTGAGCCCTGTGGGACACCGCTTGTGACTGGCTTAGAGTCTGACATAGCTCCAGCAACTCTGACCCTGTGGGTTCTGTCCTTGAGCCAGTTTGCAGCCAATCTTGTGACATATGGGTTTACATTTAAGCTGGTGAGTTTGTCTATGATGCCCGAGTGGGGTATTGTGTCAAAGGCTTTTGCAAGGTCAAGGTAGGCTGTGTGAACTGCCTTACCCTCATCAATGGCCTTAGTGGCTGTTTCAAAAAAGTCGACCAAGTTCAAAAGGCAGGATCTGCCCTTGACAAAGCCAAATTGAGTAGGATCCAATGTCTGTAGGTCCCCAATGTCTTTGTTTATGAGTTCCATAATGATCCTCTCCATAGCTTTGTAGACCAGGCTCGTCAAGCTTATGGGGCAGTAATTTCCAGGGTCCGTAGAAGCACCGCCTTTGTGAAGTGGGACCACTGTTGCCGTACGCCACTCTTTGGGTACGTATCCTGTAGTAAGGCTAAGATTAAACAGCAGCCTTATGTGTGGGTTTAGTTCCTCTTGGAGTTCATGTAGCACACAGCCCAGGACACCATCCGGTCCCATTGATGCTGTGTTTTTAGCTTTAGAGAGGGCGGCTCTCACCTGGGCATCTGAGATGTTAGGGAGGCTACACTCTGTTGGGATAGTTATTTCTCCTTTTGGGGGGGAGGGGGAAGAGAAATTTGCACTGAACCTGTCTGCCAGAATGTTGGCAATGTCAGTGGGTTCAGTGTATTTTATATCATTTTGGACTAACTCTGAGCATATCTGGGAGTTTCCACCCAGGTTTCTAACATAGCTAAAGAAGGCCTTGTGATTGTCTTTTGTGTCTTTTGCGATTTTTCTCTCAAAGTTGGCCTTGGATGATTTTATGAGTGATCGTAGTTTTTTGCTAGTACTGATCAGAGACGCCTTCCCTTTTAGGGATTTTGCTCTGTCATGTAGTAGCTTCCTCCTCCTGTTGTAAAGTTTGTTTATGGCTGGGGTTCACCAGACTGGGCGCCTGCCTTTGGGGGGATGGGTCTTGGTTTTATTTGGGATTGCATGATCCATGCATTCTTGAAGGTGCCCATAGAAGGCATTTGCAAAGGATTCAGCAGTGTGGGTTGTGGTTTCCACTGGCCTAGGGGCCTTGAAGGATACTACTTCAGTCTTAAGAAGTGTGAAGTTTGCTTTTGAGAAGTTCTTCACTGTGGTCTTTTGTGCAGGGGGTGGGGGCGGGATGTGGATTTCCAGTGAGATTAATTTATGGTCTGATCTTACCAAAGAGGGATATACTTCCGGTGTGGAGCATTTTGTCCCCATGTTTGTGATGATCAGGTCTAGTATATTGTCTCCTCTTGAGGGAATGGTGACTAGTTGTTCCATTGCATTTGAGTTTATGAATTCTAGTAACCTTTGGGCTAGGGTGTTGGGGCTTGAGTAATGTTCCCAGTCTATGTTTGGGTAGTTGAAGTCTCCCAAAATGATGGTATTTGGAGAGACAGTCATACTCTCCAGTGTCTTCAGGAAGGCTGTGTGGGGTTCCTGAGTTTGAGAGGGTGGTCTGTAGCATGCTACAAACTGTAAGGCAGTTTTGCCTATGGTTAGTTGCTCCTGGATAGTCTCCGATGCTTCGTGCGTTGCCACTAACCTGGAGGTGTGGGTATCTTTGATGAAAATGGATACTCCCCCTCCTTTTGTGGTTTGGTCCAAGTTTTGGGGCCGGAAAGCATGATATGATGTAAAACCTGATAGTGCTGGGTGCTCTCAGGAGCCTTGAACCAGGTTTCAGTCACTGCACAGACATCGATGTTCTCCATACTGAGGAGGGCTTCGAGGGCGTGCATCTTGAGGTTTAGACTTCTGGCATTGAGCAGCATTACCCTTAGTTTTTTTCCACTTGTGTTTTCTAGGGAGGTAGGTTTGTCATTTGAGCCTTGCCTAAAAAAGGCACTATGGGGGTGGCAAGAGCCTTGGCCAATATCCGGAAGCCCAGGGGTGACAGGTGCAAGCCATCCCTTGCAAAGCAGCGTGGCTTGTCAAGCATGTCATCCCAAGCAGACAGACATTGGATCCCCTTAGAATGACACCAATAATTAAGCCAATTGTTAAAACTGATCATTTTGTCTTTGTACTGTGGCATCATTCTTGGTGAGGGTAAGATGCTGCTCAGGGTCAGGGTCATACCGCCCTGGGCTACATAATCAGAGAGCTCCTCTATGTCTCTTTTCATGTAGTCCAGGGAGTGCCTCAGGTCATTCACACCGGCATGTACAATGACTGAGTCATATTTGTACTTGCTGTGGAGTGACCTGAGTGCTTGTGTTATGTGGCGGATTTTAGCTCCCGACAGGCAGCTTACTGTGACCTTTTCCTTGTTCAGTCTGGTGAGCGGGATGTCAGTGTGTCTGACTATGGAGTCACCTATTACAAGTGTGTCTGGCATGTTGTTTGGCCTTAAGGGCTGTGACTGTTTAGCACACTGACTTTGTGAACTATGTGTTGCATGTGCTGTGTCTTGAGGTGGTGGTTGCTTGGGTGTCTGCTTTGGAGGCCTCTGTTGTTTTGGTAGATTTTTAATAAGCGCCTCCAAGTATGTTTTTGTGTGTCTATGTGTTTGGTTTGCTGTTGTGATAGTTCTATGTGAGACTGGGTTTGTGGTGTGCGTGGTTACCTTCTCCTCCTGACTGGTCTTGCCAGTACTGAATTGAGAGAGCTCAGCCTCCAGTTTGGCTATATAGTTGCATCTCTCACATATATTTGTATTTGTTGGGAGGAGGAGAGGGTTGTCTGTGTACATGAGGCAATTGTAACATTGCCTCAAGATTCCCAGATTCACCAGCTGAACAGGAGAGGACGCCAGCAACTGACCCTTCGATATGCTAGAAATAGTGAAAAAGATTGCTGTGTAACTGAGTCAGAAAGGACCTATAGGGAGATGTGTACTCAACAGAATTTAGGTGAATAAAGTACTTTCTTTTGTTTAAGAGTGCTTTACCTGTATAAAAATGCTTTAGGAGCAAGTGCTGAGCTTTTCAGATAGAGTATAGGCTGTTTAGATTGCAAGTAGAAACAGTTCTAAGGGAAAAATTGAAGAGCAGACTTGGCAGAGCCAGAAAAAGTTTAACCTTGTTTAACCAAGTTTAACCTCGTTTAACCGGTGCTGCGCTATGCGCACGACCGCTCAAAGCCGTGCAAAGGCGGATTTTAAGCAGTGAACTACAAAAGAGCTAGGAATGGTCCCAAACAACCAATTACTACAGCTTCTTGTGCTGAGGTCACTTCCCCCAAGGACAGGTAGGCTGCTCAAGGCTCCCCACTCCCACTGGTGAGCAAAGGAACTTCCTTCTATTCAAGTAAGGTAATGGACAACACAGGAACTACACCACAGCCCAGAATACAGCAATGCCTGTATACTGGTCTAAACCAGTCGAGAAAGGCAGGAAAACAAGATGGTGCTCTATTTCTGAAGGATGCTAGCCTAGCAAATCTGATGTTCCTCTATCTCTTGTTCTTTGACCTCCCACTTCTCACCACTTTCTTTTTCTTCTCCATATAAATTTGTCACACATTTTCTGTAACACTTTTACCTCATCTCTGTTCCCTCACATGATATATTCAGTGTATAAATTAAATAAGTAAGGTGACAATATATAGCCTTATTTCACTTTCCCAATAATGTAACAGTTACTCCGTATTTGGTTTTAACTTTTTCATTTTGGAAACAAATTCCAGAAAAGGCAAATAATGTGACTTGATATCTTCGTTTTTCTAAGAATGTGCCAGTTTGTTATTGCTCACTCAGTCAAAGGCTTTGAAGGAGTCAATGAAACAGAAGTAAATATCTATCTGGAGCTCCCTTAGTTCCAGAGGATATTAATGGTTTGATTTCTGCCACAGCCCTCCTAAAACCAGCATGTACATAAGGAAGTTGTCAGTCCATATATTGCTGAAGTCTAGCTAGCTGGATCCTGAACACTACCTTGTCAGCATGTGACAGAAAATGCATCGGTTTGATAATTTGAACACTGTTTAACATTGCTCTTGTTTAGGACTGGGATATAAATTGATATTTTCCAGTGGAATGACCACTGTTATGTTTTCTAAATTTGCTGTCAAATTCCAAACAACATTGTAATAACACCATTTTCAGGATTTTAACCAATTTATCTGGAATTCTACCACTTCCTGAAACTATTTTGTTAGGAAACCTTTCTTGGTCCTATTTAGCTTCTCTCATCAGGATGTCAGGTTCTAGATCAGAAAACATGCCATTGCATGTATCAGTGATATTAGAGCTCTTATTATATAATTCTTCTGGATATTTCTATCACCTCTTATTAATATCTTCACCTTCAGCTAGGTTGTCCCCATTGTCTTTTATTCTGTTAACCTTTACTTGGAAGTTTCTTGTAATGTCACTACTCTTCTTGAAGAGCTCTTCTGTTTTTCCCCTTTCTATTATTTTCTTACAATTCATTGGACTAATCATTTACATATGCCCTCTACTGTCTTATTGCTGTTCTCTGAAACTCTGTATTCAGTTTGTTATATTATCTTTAGCTTTCATTCTTTTCTTGGCCACTTCAGAAGCCTCCACTGTCACTGTGCCCTCTTAATCTTCTCACTGTCTGGAATATTTGTTGTTACCTTTTTCTGGATAATACCAGGATCTTATGTCCATGGTTCTTCACATGCTGTATAGGTCTAATCCCTCAAATATGTTTACTAAAACACTACTGACCTACCTTTTACTAGGACATGAGAATAAGAAATAATTAAAGTAAAATGCAACACAGTCTTTTCCATATTTATAAATTTTAGAGACTTCCAAAATGAGAGTCTAGACTGTTTTGTTTGGATAATCTCATTGACTGCATTAGTTTTTGATTAAATTAAAAGCTAAATGGGAAAAAGTTCAGGAAAGAAGGATCTAGAATTATGCATAAACAAATGTTCCCTTCTGGGGTCAGTATCAGTTCATCAAAATCTACTTACATCGAACTGCTATTCATCGAACTGATATAATTGAACTTCCCTTCATCGACTGTTCAAATCGGCAAACATTTTTCCCAGGTAAGGAAACTAGTTGGCCAACATGTGGAGATTTGCCCTTTTCTCCACTGTATTGTGATCTCAGAGTTGGTATATATAAGTGAGGGGTGTGTGGGGGGAGTAGGACACTAGTTTGTTGGGTTTAATTCAATGTGTTTGTGTATCAGTTAGCATGCTGGCCAGCTAGTTTCCTTACCTGGGAAAAATGTTTGATAATTTGAAAGTTCAATGAAAGGAAATTCGATGATGTTGGTTCGATGCAATTAGATTTCAATTAAATAATATATACCCTCTCCGAGATGTGTTCACACCTAGGGAGGTCTAGTTCTTTCAAATCACATGCTGCACTCAATGTCTCATATCTCAAGAATGAATATTCTACTAGAAAACTGGTGAATCAGTGGTGCTTAGTCAAGTGATAGCAAGCATGAAAAGCAAGCAGGTAGCAGTGCACTGAATGAACAGAGTAGACTGCAGAGAAGAACTTTGATTAGAAACAATGGTGATTAAACTAGAGCACTAAAATCAATGCCAGGTGATTCATTTCAAACTCACTTAACTGCTTTTTCCTTTTCATAGCTTCATAGGTAAGTACTAGGCAATCAGTCTGCATCCCATTACAAGCCTATCCAATAACCCATATTCAGAAGGTCTATGCATCCTCAAGGACAACAATACAAAATACACCAGGGGAAAATTTGAGGCTACCCATCCAATTATCTAAGTTTCCCTTCAAGATAGCAAGTAAGCTACCTGACATGTAGAAGTTTGTTCTACAGGTTGGAGATGCATTGAGACTCATCTATCACACTAATTACCTGTTGAAGGTTAGAGGGACTATTATCTTCTGTGAAGGAAGAGAAGGTCAAAGAGAGACCCCATGGCTCAAAAGGATAGATTTAGATCATCGTGGAGGAGTTTTTAAGAGACTGAATACAGAGACTGTGCTTTTTAGTTCAGAGCATCTGAGGTCTCTCAAGTTGAATAATATGTTTAGACAAACACATGCCAAAACGGGCATTATATTTAATAATAGATTTAAAGAGCTACAATTAAAGGGGAATTAAGACTTCTTTGGATCTTGAGAGATGCCCTTGGACATTAGAAGAACCAGATAGAACTAATGTAGAGGCATGATGGTCAAAAGATAGGGAATTATCAGTAAGTGCCTACATCCCTTACAGCGGTGTCAGTTCAAAGAGGTGTGTCATCTAAATGGTATGGGAAAATACTTTGTTTACCAAAATTAACTGTGCTACATTTTTAATATTTAATGTTAGGCCATTATCCTTGTACCAGTTGTGAACATGGTGAAGGGAATTTGATAACTGACACTTGACCACTAATTTGTCCGGCACTATATATTTGTTTTCAAGTCTGGGTAAATCAGACTGCAAGCGATTAAATGAGCAATTCATTCAAAGGCTTTATTCCATGACTAAGGGTGCCAAAGTACATTTAGCCCTTTAACAAAATATCTTTACTGTAGGTGTATATATTTGGAAAGAGCAGTCAATAAGTTTTAAACAAATATTATCTGGACCAGGTTTATGGGTTGTTTGTTTGGATAAAGTGCTTTTATGGAGAGTAATTCTAGAAAATGAATTGCTGAGATTACAGCATAGTTTAGAGATGCTCAGTTATAATGTAGTTTATCTCTGTGGAAGCCATATATTTTTGGGGAGAAGAAGACAAGACTACATACATTACACAAGCATGAAAACAGTAAAGGTAAAATTATTAGAATTAGTAGAGCTGATATGCAGTAGCAGCCCCAAGTTGCTTTTTTGCAAGGATATAATAAGGGCATGGTTGCTGGTTGGAAAAAACATGCCAATACAGTATAAAATTTCTGATACATGGTTACAATTCATCCATAACAAGCTGTTAAAAAACAATACATGCCAAAATCTTTAAAATCCTTGCAATGTTCGTAACACAGAAAAACTACTAACTTTTCATGTTCAAAGAGTATGGTTTGTGTCACAAAAGGAGATACTGCCAGCCAAGCTAGCTGGAATTTTGTGAATGATTGTATGTCATTTGTGAATATTAACATGATTTATATAGAAGTGTAACAAAGGGAGATACTGCCAGCACAGCTGTCTGGCATTTTGTAAATGGTTATGTGTCATTTGTGAATGTTAACATGCTTCATGTAAGATGCTTGTGTCACAGATGTATTAGAACTGTATGTCATATTGTACAGATGTGATTTACAAGTGATCTGGAGGTTTGGTTGGTGTCAACGGTAATTTTGTTCAAAATGGCTTTGCAGGCCGATTGTTGGCAGCATATGAAATCGGAGATTGGGACATGTTTTACACTACCTTCGGGTGGGATTGAACCTATACAACTGTCCTGGAGTCGGATGGCATTTGCGGCTGTTATTTTCTGGTGAAGTCAACATACTCACATGGCCTACGGATGATGTGGTCCCCTTTATATGCATAGGAAGACATTTATCATTTTTTTATTGTCTTGGACTGGTACAACAAAGGTATTTACCATTTCCTATCTCTAATATTGATTTGATCGGCTGTGTATCTAGCAGAATTGGGGATTTTTGCATTAACTATATCTGAGCATTGTCCGGGACATTGTTTAACAACCACGCAGATGTTTTGTTGGATGTTTTACATTCACATTGATTTTTCTGTGTGGTTTATTTAGAATGAAGGGTTCTTGGACATCGTTTTACATTATTTCTTCATATTGGACTTGGGTATGGTTATGCGACATACTAGGCCAGGGAAATAGACTTTCTATGCATTATCTACATGGCGAGTGGATTTGGAGCTGGGATTTCAGTTTGAGGTGTACTCATTTTTGCATACAGTGATTTTGGAGTATACATCAAGCAGACAATTATATTTTTGGTTTAGTTACTGACTTTTTATGTGTTTTTCAATATGGAACTGTGTGCTGCTTGTTTTCTTTACATCCCTTTTGGGGTTTTCCAACCAGGAGCATTTATATGTTACAGGGACTAATTCAATTTTTCATCATTGTGTTGGGAATGTATATGACATTTAAATACATTTTGTGTTCTGTATAGGAATTTTTCAACAATTAGGCCACCATTGCCTTTTGGGATAGGCATTATAATATTGTTTCACAATCAATGTTTGGTTAATATTTATTCATTCTGGTTAACTTGGGCAGTTCTTTTGCATGTTCATCCAGTTCTCTCCTCTTATGAATCCTGTCATATCAAGACATTAGTGATCCAAACATTTATATGTATAATGGTCAGGACTTTTATTGAGGTTTATACAATAATTTTTGGACACTTTTCTTGTTTAGCTAGCTTTGTTGTTGTATCCCATTGACCTCTGGGTCTATTATTTATTCTTCGGGTTAACAAATTATTACTTAATGGTGGGACAATATTTGGAGATATTTATATTATTTTTGCTTCATGTGCCAATGGGTTCTAATACTTATGGCACATTTTTTACCTTCCCGGTCCCGGTTGGTGCTGACTTTTGACATGTATAATAATATACTGGTTCTCCAATTTCTATTATACTGTTTCTCTTGAGGTGCATCATATTTCAACTCTCCATTTTGGAGTATATATTTTGGATATCTAGGGGGTTATATCTCTTGGGCAGTTTGTTATATAGGTCCTCTCATCTTTTTGCTATTTGATTCTATTATTACATAATAAGGGATGTACAATAGTTACAACCTACTGGGAAGTGACTACAGGCTCACGGATTGTTGAATTTTCTTTGGATGTAGCACCATCACCCTCAATTTGGGTTATAGGGTGTGAAAGCTAGTATCGCTGAGTTGTTTTGGTTGGCTTCTTAAGAGTTAAGTAGCACCATCTTACATGATTATTGGATTTGGTGGGGGCTATTATTGTACTCCATTTTCTATAAGTAATTTATTTATCACAATATGAGTCTATCAGACAGCTATTCTAGCTTATGGATTCATATATAAAAATGTTTTTTCTGCATTGAGTATCATGATTTTGGATTGGTAGCCATTAGTGGCAGGGGCCACTAGCTTTGCCTTTTATTGGCTGAATTCTTTGGAGTAACGTAGCACCATCTTATATGAACAGTTGGTGGGGGCTATTATTGTCATAGCTGGCCTTAGGCATAGGTCAACTAAGTGGCCGCCTAGGACGCCGCTTTAGTGGGGGCACTTTACCAGTATTTATTTGTTGAAGGTAGACCAGGATGGGGGCACTGGGTGGTGTGGTGGGGGGTGCCATTGTGCCCTCTGCCTAGGGCACCAGTTGACCTAAGGCCGCTTCTGATTATTGTACTTCACTCTTGTTATATCTTTCAATTGAATTTGGGAGAGTACTATTTGTATTGAAGCATGGAGGGTTTGAGTACCCTTTATTTCATCTCCAGTTGTTTTTATTTTATTTGATAATTATAACCAGCTCTCTCTTTTTGAGATGGACCTTAATCAACTACTCAGGGGTATATCCTCAGATAGAGATGATCTTGGTATCTTTGGAGTGAAGGTCTCTACCTCAGCCTCTGGGGAGAATGAACATGCACCTCGTGAGTCTGATTGTCAGGACTTGTTCAACCAGTTATCAAGGAGTATGAAAAATTTAAGAGCCAATGTTTGGCACTTACATTTGTTTAAAGCTTACATGTCTAAAAACATCAGCCCTCAGGGACTACAGGTTAGGACTCAGTCCCTGGTCTACAATATTGATGAGGAATTACAGACAGCATGGGAAACCATACAACAACAAACTTCTATGGGGTTTGTACAGGCTTTAGCCTCATATTATGACTGGTGTATTGATGGGGGGATACTGGAGGTTACTAAGTTGTGTGAACAATCTAAAGACTTTGAGGGTCACAAAAATTACTCTATTTATTTACAACAGTTAGTCCAGGAACTTTTGGGTTTGGAACAACAGCTTAAGGAGCGTAAGTTACATAAATTCAATAGAGACCTTATGGATTATGACAAGGGTAGACCATTTGGTCCATATAAAAGTGTGATATTTTCTAAGGCTGGCCCCAAACCAAATAAAAAGAAACGCCCAAGGTCAATATTAAAGAAAAACAATTTTTCCTCTACAGGCACTTCAGGGGATGAGTCTTCTTCCTACACTGACTATGAATTAGTAGTAGGTATAACCTCACCTACACCAAAATCGGCTAATACCAGTACAGATTTCCCTTTAGGAAAAACAGTCACAGGAGGGGGGGACGTAAACACAAGAAACGTAACAAATGTGGAGACTTTACTCCAAATCTTGAGCAACAAGCAGAACATAATAATGTACTCAATATTTCATCTCATGCTCTTACCCCTGTACAAACTGACCTTCTTAATAAAGGCTTAAACTTTGTGCCAGCTTTCTTTGTTGCTGAAAATGATTTTGTGTCAGATTTATATTCTTTTGGTAGAACATTGAATTTAAAACTATTTTTGATAAAAATAATGATTCTTGTTCTGTTGAACAGGCTTTTCATTTTCAAAGATCAAATTTCATGCCACTAATGCATCCTGTAGTACAATTATTTTTACATAATGCTCTCAAAGATCTGCATACGTATCATGGTGAAATACAGAACAAACCTCATAACCTCTTCAAGATTCAACAAAGGGCACTGATGGATCTTAAGTCTAATACCAACGTAGTCATTGTAACTGCAGACAAGGGGGGAGCCACTGTGGTCATGGACTTTGATACATATAATAATGAGTCTTTATGACAACTCAACAACAAGTTATATTATATGTCTATGCCATTGGACCCCACCAATACATTTAAACATCAGATAGATGATTTCATTCAAAGCGCTGTGGCTGAAGGGGTTATATCCAACAACACTGTGAGACATCTCATGATAAAGGATCCCAAAAGGCAACACTTTTACCTGTTACCTAAAATTCATAAATCTTTAACTAACCCTCCGGGTAGACCGATTGTTTCTGGTAGGGAATCACTGACTGAACCACTGGCTGTTTTTTTGACTCAATATTTGAAACCTCTGCTGCCTCTAGTGAGATCTAAAATATGTGATACCACTGAATTATTACAAATACTATCTGATGCCCAGGTTGAATCACATTGGTTCCTTTGTACACTGGATGTGGCCTCCCTATACACTAATATTCCCCATTGGGCTGGCCTTTTGGCCATTGAGTATTGGTTGGGAGTTGCCAAATTACATTCTCCAGGATTCTATACTTTGTTAATACTCATGACAGAACATGTCTTGACCAAAAATGTTTTTTACTACCAGGACAAATGCTTTCTGCAAACTAAGGGGATGGCGATGGGGGCATCCTTTGCCCCCATTTATGCCAATTTATTTATGACTTATATAGATGAACACCTTATATATGATTCCTACACAATCTGTATTTGCCAGAAATGGACATCTGGTGTCGATATTTGGATGACTGTTGGCTTATACGGAAGGCTGATTTGGAGTATTTACGGGAATTTGCTGACTACCTCAATGGGAACAAATAGGGTATTGAGTTCACCTGTACACAAGATCTTAACCACATTACATTTTTGGATGTCCTAGTTACTAAGAATGTGGATGGTACTTTGGACACACAGGTGTTTCGTAAATTCCCTGAATATAACTCACTTTTGCATGCGACCAGTCATCACCCGCCACATGTCATTCATAATATACCAAAATCTCAATTCATGAGATTGAAGCGCATTTGTTCTGGTAGTGACAAACATAATTATTATAAAGCTGATATGGTCAAGAGGTTTAAGGAACGTGGATACAAACCTGGGGTAATCACTATGGCTTGCAGGGAGGTTAGTGGGATGGCCAGACAGGAACTATTACAATATCAACATAAATCTACAAATGAGTCAGCCCCTATCAAAATGATCACTACATATGGACATAACACCAGTATTTTTTGTGAGGTGGTACAGGAAAATTGGAACATCTTGTTGTTCAATTTGAAAATTAGGACTCTGATTGATGACCAGTGCCGATTTGGCTTCAGGAGAGGTAAGACCCTGGAGTCCCACTTTAATCATTACAAGGTGTGTACCCAGGTAGCTGTTCCATGTCAACAATCTACACTTTCGGGGGATACACTGCAGGGATGTTTCAGTTGCGGTCATTGTGTTCATTGCAACAGACTTAACCAAACAAAAACTTTTAGCAGTCTCAATACCAGTCAAGTATATGATATAAAATTTTTTGCCAACTGTTCATTGGATTGGGTTATATACCTTGCCACTTGTACATGCTCGGCTTTCTATGTGGGCCAAACATCCAGGCTCATTAAATTTAGGATCAGTAAACACATGAGTGACATCAAACTTAAAAAGCAGACAAATGCATTATATAAGCAAGTTCTCAAATATCCCTCTGCAACCTTTTCTTTTATGGTCATTGACATTATTAAGGGAGACAGAACAAATGAGAGTGGCTGGCACAACATTTTGAACAATAAAGAAAAAAGATGGATAATTAAGTTGGGGGGTTTAATTCCTCCAGGATTAAATGAATTGTTGTGAACAGCCAATGATTTTCCTGTTTCTATATGGGTGTGTGTATATAAGGAGTGTCTTGTTATTTTGATGGTTACACTGAGGAAGGCTTGAAACAAATGCCGAAATCGGTCTGTTTTTCATAACTTTATAATAAAAGTTAGACTTTTTTACACTTTGGTGCTGGCTATTTTGTTTTTGGATTACTGTCTCTTTAAGCCATGCACTGCTGTGCTTGCAGGGGAACATTCTGGACTACAAAAGGAGATACTGCCAGCCAAGCTAGCTGGAATTTTGTAAATGATTGTATGTCATTTGTGAATGTTAACATGATTTATATAGAAGTGCAACACAGGGAGATACTACCAGCACAGCTGTCTGGCATTTTGTAAATTGTTATGTGTCATTTGTGAATGTCAACATGCTTCATGTAAGATGCTTGTGTCACAGATGTATTAGAACTGTATGTCATATTGTACAGCTGTGTGCTGAAGAGATATTTTGTAAAGAACTGAGCTGAGAGGTGTGACCACAGTGTACCCTGCTGGATTAGAACAGAAATGTATGCACACTATTGTAACTGTTTAGATGTATATATTTTAACAACGGAAACTGGAACATGGGAGGTTAATTTCAGAAAAATAGCTGAAATTTTAAATTACTTTAGTTAGTCATGGAGAGCAGGCAAGGATGTCAGCAGAGGAGTATGGCAAGTTGACAAGAAGCCATTTGACTGACATGTACCAAGCCAAAGGACTAGTGCATGCCAACCTGACTAAAGTAGAGATGGTTGCAGTCTTAGTCACAACTGCATCACAGACTAGTAACCAGGAGGACAATCAGATGGACCTTGGGGATGTATAACTCTCAGAAAATGGACAGTTCAACCTTTCTACAGAGGACTTAAAAATCCATCTGGAGTTACAGAGACTTGAACTGGAGCCAAACATTTGGAAACAAAATCAGCAGAGGGACTGACACATCTGGAAGCTGAAGAGAATGAGTGGCAGAAGCAACATGAAAAGGAGATGCCGACTCTTCTTCAGGGTCATGGAAGTAATGAGGAAGGGAGTAACTGAACCCCAGAAGCAACAAGGGTCAGTACATTTCTTCCATAATTTACAGATGGTGATAATTTTGACAATTTTATTCATATTTTTGAAAGGGTATGTAAACAGTATAAAATTGACCAGGGGCTCTGGGTACTGTTGCTGATCTCCTTACTCCATGGTTAAGCTGTAACTGCTATTTCTAAATTGTCTGATACTGATTGCTTAAATTATAATACTGTTAAAATTGTCTCTTAGATTGTTTTAAGTTAACACCTGAAGCTTATAAGAAAAGTTTCATGAGCATAGATGCAAAGCAGATGAAGGTGTGTGAGAATATATTGCTGAACTAAGCACGTATTTTCATAGGTGGGTGAGTGGATGTCAGGTCACCACTTTTGAAGGGCTGGCAGACCTTTTGGTGAGGGGACAAGCCCTTAGCACTTTGCCTGAGGACATGAGAATCTGGTTAGAGGATAGAGAATGTGCACAGCAGTTGGGTTGGAGAAAAAGGGAGACCTATACCTAAGAAGCAGGGCATCTCTGCACAATAAACGGGTACCAAGTGCTGCTCATGAGTTAAGGAAACCCATGGTGGGCAGCCTAGACTGCCCCAACATAGTCTGCCAGTAGCACAGGAAGACACTATCCCAGGTACATGGCCAGGACCAAGGGATATATATTTTTTAATGCAACCAGTGGGGCCATGTAGCATATAGATGTTCACAGAGGGAAGGTGGGGAACAAAAGATGAGAGAACCAGCAAGTGGGAATGACAGAATGCCAGCAGTAAGTTGTCTGGAGACAACAAGGGTACTAAACTACCACAAGAGGTTATATCCTATCTTAGTAGATGGGAAAGAGGCCACTGCTAAGAGAAACACAGCCTCTGACCTAACCATTGTGAAGCCTGCAATGGTTAAAGAGGAGCACTACTTGCTTGGGCAGTCTACTTCAGTCAGATCTTTAGGATGGACCCCATTCCAAATATCTTTGGCTAGGGTTCACCTTAATTCACCTTAACTGGGAGGGTGGAAATGGAAGTAAGCAAGTAGATGTGTTTGAGGATGTTCCTGCAGATGTCCTGATAGGGAATGATTTTGATAATGCAGTACCTTCTGTACATGCAGTTACACACAGTCAGGCTTGGAGACAAGCATGTGGGTCTGGTAGCCTGGGGGGACCCAGACAGACCGCACACTTAAAGCCAGGACTATTGAGGTGGTTACTTCAGAGAGGGAGCTACCCTGTAGCAGTGAGACTGAAGGTGAGCCACAGCTGCTTGTGTTTACTGATGGTCCTTTGGAAAAAGTGACTCCAAGGGCAGAGGTGAGTAGTAGTACCCAGGCTGACAGAGAGGCTCTGCTATCAGAGAGTACCATACTTCCTGTGGAAGGGGAGATGAGAAGGGTTACAAAGAGAGAGTTTAGACAGGCTCAGCTCTCAGACCCTACATTACAAGGCCAGAGGGAGGTAGCCAGGGAGGCATCTGATTCTCAAGGTAAGGAGGAATCTGTATACTGGGACAAAGGATTACTGTATAGAGAGTGGACCCCTGACAGAGGCCTAGAGGGTGGGAGAATACAGTAGTTGGTAGTACCCAGAGGGTACCATCTGGCACTTCTAGCCATAGTCCATGACATCCCTTTGCAGATCATATGGGCATAAAGCATACAAAGAGACATATTATGCAGAACTTTTATTGGCCTGGGATTTCCAGATATGTAACAGGGTACTGCAGGACCTGTGAGCAGTGCCAAAAGGTAGGCAAGGCATGAGACAAGGTGAAAGCTCCTTTGATGCCTTTGCCTGTGATTGAGGAGCCATTTTAAAGGGTAGCTATGGATATTATGGGGCCTCTGAGCACCCAAGTTCCAGAGGGAAGAAGTATATCCTACTAGTAGTAGATTATGATAACAGATACCCTGAGACAGTGTCTCTGTCCTCCATTGAGGCAGAAAAGGTGGCAAATTCTTTGTTAGATATTTTCAGCAGGGTAGGTTTCTCAAAAGAAATACTGACTGACAGAGGTGCCAGTTTAATGTCAGACCTGCTGGCTTGTCTGTGGAAGCACTGTGGGTTGAAGCAGTTAAAAGCCACCTCCTACCATCCCCAGGATTATGGTCTTGTTGAGAAGTTAAACTCTACACTCAAAACCATGCTACAGGCATTTTCACATCAGTTTAATAGGGAGTGGGAAAAATATTTGCCCCATCTGTTGTTTGCTTACAGGGAGGTGCCCCCAGAATCCACAGGTTTTCACCCTTTGAGTTGCTGTATGGGCATAGAGTGAGGAGGACCTCTAGAATTCATTCATGATGAATGGGAGGGTGAGTGTGAATCCCACAAGGAGTCTGTTGTGGCATATGTCCTGACCCTCAGTACAAGGCTCAGGGAAGTCACAGGCTTGGCCCAGGAGAACCTGGCAGAAGCCCAACAGTAGAAAAAGGTCTGGTATGACAGGAATGCTCAAGCCAGAGAGTATGCTGTAGGGCAACAGGTTATAGTTCTCATTCCTGTCAGACACAGCAAGCTGCAGGCAGCTTGGCAGGGATCCTACAAGGTGGTAAAGAAGGTCAGTGATGGCACATGATAGAACTGTTTGGCAGGAGGCAGAGGCACAAATTGTACATTGTTAACATGATGAAATCTTACCATGATAGGGAGGCCTTGGTGCTAAGTATTTGCAGTAAGAGGCAGGAGGAGTCTGAGGGGGATCTATGGCTTCAGAGAGCCTGCCAGCAAAGTCCCAACTTACTATGGAGCAGCCTAGGCTTGCAGGCACATGATATGACAGTGCAACACTGTACTGGGCAGCAATGCCATGGCAGCTGGAATCTCAAGACAGGGAATGGGGTAAGGTATTCCCAGATAGGCTCAACCCTCTCAAGCAATGTTTCTCAAAGGTTACTTAAAAACTAGCTTGAGTCTTCAGGTGTGTGTGTGTGGGGGGGAGAAATGTCATGGAAGGAGACACTGCCAGTCCACCTAGCTGGATATTTGTAAATAATTGTATGTCATTTGTGAACATCAATATGATTTATATAGAAGTGTAACAAAAGGAGATACTGCTAGCCTAGCTATCTGGAATTATGCAAATGATTGTATGTCATTTGTGAATATTAACATGATTTATATAGAAGTGTAACAAAAGGAGATACTGCCAGCACAGTTGTCTGGAATTTTGTAAATGATGATCAGTCATTTGTCAATGTCAACATGCTTCATGTAAGATGCTTGTTTCACAGATGTATTAGAACTGTATGTCATATTGTACAGACGTTCTGAAGAGATATTTTGTAAAGCACTGAGCTTAGAGGTGTGAAAACAGTGTACCCTGCTGGATTAAAACAGAAATGTATATACACTATTGTAACAGTTTAGATGTATATGTTTTAACAATGGAAACTGGAACACAGGAGGTTAATTTCAGAAAAAAATAGCTGAAAATTTAAAGTACTTTATGACCACTTAATAAAAAAATGTTATCTCTCAGCTTCAGTGCAGTAACAGACACAAAGTCTAGAACTAGAGTTTTTTTGCATTGTCTTGGAAGTGCTTATTGTTTTATGACTTCCAAGATCTGCCTTAGATCTAAGAAGGGCCCTTGTTTATGTATTTTTACAGGTAGATGCTAAATGCTACCAGCTGGCATCAATGGTTGTTTTGAGCCTGTGAACTGAAGTCATTTGACAAGAAATGATGCCATTCTGCAAGTATCCCAGCAGTAATATTTGGGATATTAATTTGGGAAGTCTCTGAGAGAGATATCATTCTGTATTTTGTCTTTGACCTGAAAAGAAGATCCATTTACTACAACTGTCTTGCTTGTTCTGTAAGTCTA
Source organism: Protopterus annectens (assembly GCF_019279795.1). Lineage (NCBI taxonomy): Eukaryota > Metazoa > Chordata > Ceratodontiformes > Protopteridae > Protopterus > Protopterus annectens. Next base: position 458,924,899 of record NC_056730.1, on the reverse strand, counting down.
GGGAATGGTCTAATTATTTTAGATATAGTCAGAAATATAGCTGAACTTAATTTAGATGTTTTTCTTTATTTATTTGAGACTGTCCTGGAATGTTGTTTTAAATATTTCTTGTGATTTTGAACTCTGATGTAACTGTAATTATATACTGAGTATTTTCTTGTTCTTTTATTATTTGCCATTAAATATATTTAAATCTTTCATTGTGGCTGAAAGTTGTGAGACATATTTAAGTTGTGTGAGTACTTGCATATTTATTTGGTGACACTGTGTAGGCCTCTCCTAATAGCCTTGCTCTTGGTCACTGCCATTTGTTTTGACAGTTACATTACACGGTAAGATTGGACACCCTTTGTTAAGAGCCTTAAGGTAGCCAATAAGGACATGGCTTGTGGCAGTGATAAGTACCTTATAGTCTGGGCAGAAGGGGACATAGCTAGTAAACCTGTGCCAGCCTTTCCCCAGTGTGTGTGTGTCTGTGTGTGTGTGTGTGTATAAACCAAATCTCAAGGTGTGTGTGTATGTCAGCTACTTGAGTAGGGGCACAAAGCACTGGTTAGACAGAGGGAGGGTGCTGGAGGTCTTGGCTTGGCCACTCAGCTGGGATCTCAACTCTATAGCTGTGCCAGTGGGGAGTCTTACTGGGGATCTGGAGAAAGGGGGAGAAACCAGCTCCAGACTACTTGATAGAGGCACTGGTAACTAACGTCAGGTGGCACGATACCAGGGCACTTCTATGGGCTAGGCTTGTTAAGGCTCCAGGGAAATTAGCCTAGTACACACCTATGATCCTATGAACTTATGTGGTTTTTGTGTGCTCTTAAGGGAAATTGCACTTTACTGTGTGTGTACTTGTCATCCTTCTCAATGTACGTCCCCTACTGGTGCTAGTGGTGAGGCTTGAGTCTCCTTGATTACTGTTGCCAGTGGTGAGGCATCACATATATTGGTGGTTTCTGCCTCAGTAAAAAGAGAAAAAGGATATCATTAACTCAAATTCAAGAACATAATTCAGGCTTATTTTGTTGTGCCTTCCATTGTAAAGATAAAAATGACATAATGGAAATTATAACATAATACAGGCCATTTTGCCAGCATCCCAAGACAAAACACATATCTTCCGACTGCAGACAGTCATGAATAGCAAAAATTGTTTAAAGGTCTGTTAAAAGTTCTTTGAAGTAGAAACAAGAATAATCATTTAAGAGCTCCTGGCAGTGGCGGCTGGTGACTTCAAGTCAAAGGGGACTGCAGGAGAAACACTGGGACTTTAAATAAATACTCTGCCCTGGATGCCATTGCCAAACCATCATTTTGAGAGTCAAATCAAGACAAAATGAATTGTAAAAGAAAAAATATTTCAATGCATTGGCTACATGACAGCTTACTTAATATCAAGATGAAAACAAAAAGGTTGCATGGCATAAAAAAATACTTTTTAAATACATTACTGGAATGCCAGTCAAAATCAAGTATAAAAGAGCAAGCAGCACTCAACTCAAACCACTTCTCCTTGCACTGTAGTTCTAATTATAATTTATATTCAGCTTTATTAAAGTACCAAGTAACATGCTGAAAGTAACAATACCTCCACTTGTAAACATGTTTCTTATCCAAAACAGACCTGCTGCCTGACAACAACTACCTACTTGTTTCATGGGGAAAACATGATCAAAGTAAAAAATAAACAGCAAACACATGATAGATTGGCATTCTGTTTGGTTTACATGTAAAGCCTGCAAAGATGACTGCAAGTCTCCAACAAATGTAATAAGCTTCTGAAAATACTGTAATCCTGTCCTTTATTACAAATACTGCCATATGCATTTCAATACTTAATAGGTTGATAGGTTCATAGGTAGGTACCAGGCTATCGGCCCTGGGGCTTATTTAAGCCCAGACAAAATGGTACCCTGGCTTTTGCCACCCAAAAAAATTATTTTCCAGTACCACTGTTGAGCAGAGCCACAGAGGTGATCCCCGGGGTGAATTTTCTATTTCCCATCCAATCATCAAGATTTTTCTTGAAGAGTGCTAATGAGGAGCTTTGTTTGATATAGATAGGTATTTTATTCCAGAGTATGGGAAGTCTTGGGGACAGGAATCTATCCCTCAGGCATATTCTGTTTATTGTGGTGACAAGGTTTAGGTCCCTCGAGCGTGCAGCTCAGAGGGATTGGATTTCTTTAAGTGGAGCATGTCCAACAGCTCTGGGTTTGACATATCTTTGTATGTTAGGCAGAGATCACCTCTGAGTAGGTGATATGCGATGGAGTAAAGCTGGAGTTTTTTGAGGCGATCTGCTTAGGACATCTGTTTGAGGCTGGTAATCCTCTTTGTGAGGTATTTCTGCGGCCTTTCCAGTTGTTGTAGATGTCTTGTGAGGTACATACCAAAAGGTGCGTTGTACTCTACAATGGGTCTAATGAGTGATGAGTAGAGGGGAACAATTACCTCTTTTTTTCTGGATAAGAAACCATTTGTGATGAGGTGCGCCATGTAGAAGGATTTCCTGACTACTGTGGCGATGTGATTATCAAAGGAGAGACTACTGTCCACCTGTGTCCCAAGGTCTCTTATCAGCCTTTTGGTGTTAAGTATACTACCTCCTATGTTGTAGTTCATGGGTACAGAGTTTTTACCAAAGGGGATGACAATGCACTTTTTGGCATTGAGCTTGAGGCCATGGCTTTGACACAAGGCATCTGTCTCAGTGAGGCCCTTTTGTAGGATGTCCACATCGTTAGGAGTTTCAATTATGGCTCCTAGTTTGCAGTCATCTGTGAACTTTGTTAGCCAAAGGCCTTCTGTGTTAGCCTGTACTTCAGAGAAGTAGATACCAAACAGGAGAGGACCCAGGACTGAACCCTGTGGTACTCCACCTGTCACTGGTCTGAAGTCGGATTTGGAGTCTGCTACTTTCACAGTGTGGGTTCTGTCAGTGAGCCAGTTAGCAACCCATCTTGTGACATAGGGATTTATTCCTAGTTTAGTGAGTTTATCTATAATTCCAGAGTGGGGGATGTTGTTGAAAGCCTTGGCAAGATCTAGATAGGCTGTGTGAACCACCTTACCCTTGTCTACGACTTTGGTGACTGCTTCAAAGAAGTCTATCAGGTTTAGGAGACATGATCTGTCTTTTACAAACCTGAACTTGGTGGGGTCCAAAGTTTGGAGATTTCCAATGTCTTTGTTTATAAGTTCCATGATGATACGTTCCATGGCCTTGCAGACCAGGCTTGTCAGGCTAATGGGGCAGTAGTTCCCTGGGTCTGTAGTGGCTCCCCCCTTGTGGAGTGGGATAACCATCGCTGTGCACCATTCAGCAGGCACGAAGCCTGAGGTGAGGCTATGATTGAACATGGTACTTAGGTGGGGTGCCAGTTCTTTCTCTAGTTCATGTAGAACGCAGCCTGGGATGTTGTCTGGTTCCCATGGATGTGGTGTTCTTGACTTTGGAGAGTGTGGTTTTTACCTGTGCAGCCATGATTACAGGAACTTTGCATTCTTCCAGTATAGAGATGGACTCTTTAGGGGGTAAGAGAGGGGTAAAGTTAGCACTGAACCTATCAGCCAGGATGTTGGCAATATCAGTTGGTTCTGTATATTTAGTGCCATTGTGCTGGAACTCAGAGTAGATCTGAGTGTTGCTATTGAGATTCTTGACATAGCTATAGAATGCTTTGTGGTTATGTTTAGAATCAGTGGTGAATTTATTTTCATAACTAGCTTTGGAGAATTTTACCAGGGATCGCAGCTTCTTACTGAGGCTGACCAGGGAGCTCCTCCGCTCATGGGATTTTACTCTCTTTTGCAACAGTTTCTTCCTTCTGTTGTACAGTTTGTTTATGGCAAGGGACCACCAGATTGACTTCTTTTTTTTTGGAGGATAGCATCTTGGTTCTGTTTGGGATAGCACGATCCATGCACTCATGTAAGTGCTTATAAAGTGCAATTGCGTAGGATTCAGTAGTCGTAACTGTATTGCCCATCTGCATGGGTATCATGAAGTTCACCACTTCTGTCTTAAGAAGCATGAAGTTGGCTTTGGAGACATTTTTTTGGTTTATATGCTATCTAGTTATGTAAATATTTTCTGCATGGCAACAACAAAAAGGCTTTCAATGTTGGTAATTCTTTAACAGTATGCTTATTAAAGCTTACTTGCATCTTACAGTCTCAGACAAGCTTACCTGATGGTCATTAAAGCATTGCTACTTAAACACAGGGCAACAGGCACTGCAACAACATGCATTTTCTGAATAAGGAAAAGCATTAATCAACAGTAGAGTGTTATTGGAGAAATACAGAGAAGGTCAGAAGGAGTTGCATTGTGTCTTTGTAGACTTGGAGAAAGCATATGACAGGGTGCCTAGAGAAGAGATGTGGTATTGTATGAGGATTCAGGAGTGGCAGAGAAGTATGTAAGAGTGGTACAGGATATGTACGAGGGTAGTGTGACAGTGGTGAGGACTGCAGTGGGAGTGACAGATCTGTTTAAGGTGGAGGTGGGATTACATCAAGGATCAGCTCTGAGTCCTTTCTTATTTGCAGTGGTGATGGACAGGTTGACAGATGAGATCAGACAGGAGGCCCCGTGGACTATGCTGTTTGCAGATGACATTGTGATCTGTAGTAAGGGTAGGAATCAGGTTGAGGAGACTCTGGAGAGGTGGAGATATGCTCTAGAGAGCAGAGGAATGAAGGTCAGCAGGGCTAAGACAGAATATATGTGTGTAAATGAGAGGGAGGGTAGAGGAATGGTGAGGATGCAGGGAGTAGAGTTGGTAAAGGTGGATGAGTTTAAGTACTTAGGATCAACAGTTCAGAGTAATGGTGAATGTGGAAGAGAGGTGAATAAGAGAGTACAGGTAGGGTGGAATGGGTGGAGAAGAGTGTCAGGAGTGATTTGTGACAGACGGGTACCAGTAAGAGTGAAAGGGAAGGTCTACAAGAGGGTAGTGAGACCAGCTATGTTATATGGGTTGGAGACAGTGGCATTGACAAAAAGGCAGGAGTCCGAGCTGGATGTGGCAGAGTTAAAGATGTTAAGATTTGCACTCAGTGTGACTAGGCTGGATAGGATTAGGAATCAGTATATTAGCGGGTCAGCTCATGTTGGACAGTTTGGAGACAAAGCAAGAGAGACGAGATTGCATTGGTTTGGACATGTGCTGAGGAGGGATGATGGGTATATTGGGAAAAAGATGCTAAGGATGGAGCTGCCAGGTAAGAGGAGAAGAGGAAGGCCTAAGATAAGGTTTATGGACGTGGTGAGAGAGGACATGCAGGTGGTTGGTGTGACAGAGCAAGATGCAGAGGATAGGAAGAAATGGAAAGAGATGATCCACTGTGGCGACCACTAATGGGAAAAGCCAAAAGAGGATGATGATGATGATGATTAATCAACAGTAGAAAAATATGACAGAAAACCAGAACATTCTGCAAAATCAAGGACAGATGAAGAGCCACTGTAGTACCTGTGTCTACCTTGGATGGGGGGAATACTCTGCACATTTACACTGTATAAATGCTCCTTGCCTTGCCTGTACACATCCAGAGTCACTATGTGGGGGAGTGGGGTACAAATATGTCACAATTTGAAATGTCTCTGGCTGACAGTGATGGCCTTGACACATTTGTCATACCTCTCAGCCTCAGAGCAAGAAATCTGGACAAAGCCATAAACAGAAGTGGGACAAAGGCCCAAAAAATAAGGACAATTTTTAAATATTGCTCTGAAAAACTTAGAAAAATAAAAGAATAGTAGGTCTTGTATTACTATGAATTTTCTGAAGGGTATGAAATCTGAAACTCAAATGTCCGTCATTATTTTCTAACTTCAATCTTTAATGATTTGCCACTAATTTGCCAGAAAACCACAGTTTTATGAAAAAAACGGGCCAAAAATGTGATGCAAAATATAAAATAGCCACACAATAGAGCTGGGAACCTGTAAAAGAAGGGACACTTTTTAATATTAGTACTGTTACCCTGAGCAGCTGACAAAACATGAGAATCTACATGCATTTCTGAAATTAAAAGTAATCTATAACTCTGATAATTACAATTATTTATTAATTGTAAACCCTCCATGTTTTCTTCCAAATTTGCCATTTTGTGGAGGGATTATTAGGGGGAGAGCAACATTTTGAGCCAAAATCAGGGACAGTTGAGAAGTTTGGATATACCTAATTCTATAAAGTGATTTATTTACGAGTACCTCTCATCCTCTTAAAGCAGGAAATTTGAATAAGGCCAAATATAGTGGGGGAACATACAAACAGTACTAAAAATTGCTCTTGTATAAACTTAGTCAGTTGATAGAACAACAGGTCTTGCTTTAGCATACATTTTTCTGAAGAGTATGAAGTCTGAAACTGAATGTCTGTCATTATTTGCCAGAAAACCACACATTTTATGAGGAAGAAACCAAAAATAAGAAGCAAAATTCTATTCATTCTGCAAACATCTGGACAGTTAAGAGGTATAGTTAAGCTGGGGCTGTCTGGGTTTGCTGCCCTTCCCCCCTCACAAAATCATAGTCGAATGGGGCCTCCCCCTTGCATCTATTCCAATGTCCCATTACTTAGCTATTTCACCCCATTTACTATAAACACTGCAATGTGCATACTGCTTTACTTCTATGATGATTTGGATTTCATTTAAAAGTTTTATTTTACATTTTACAGCACAAACACTAATAGACATCTGCTAAACAAAGTGATGCAGTCTCACAATGAAAATAGACTTAGCATTAAAACTTCTCTGTCCTTGAAACTCACATTCATTGAAACAGCATTGAAACCCATATTCAAGGAAAATACATCTGGCTAGTGGCAGATAAAGATTAACTTTGGGCTGGTTTCAAATCATAGGCCCCTTGCACAGGGAACATACGAGTTCTTTGATACGCCTTCCTGATTGTATTAAATTATATTCATTGTATAATACAGTACAGCTGTTACAGGGCATTTAACATTTATTGTTTTGAACATTTTTCCAGTAAACAATGAAATAAAATGCATGCATCAATAATGACAAAACTGCCCAGTTCAGAACATTTCCAGCATAAAAGTCTACTCAGACTTTTACAATCCACCAGTATCAATAAATATGCACAATTTCTGCAGAAGTAAAAGGTCATCTAAATAATTCCACATTAAAGAGATTGATAACTAATGAAGAGGTTGCTGCTAGCAAACAACTTTCAATTTCATTGTTTTATCTACAAATAAAGTGCCTGTTGCCATTGAGGAATAAATTGTCTATGTCACATTAAAAACATTATAAGCTAGTAATATTACCATAGGGAATGGATGGCAAACTAATAACAGGTTCATCATTACTAGGTATCACCGCCAAAGAGGACATTCTTAGGAATGCAGCATCCACCCCCTTTAAAAGGACAACACAGAACAGTATTAGCAATGCATCTATGTACTGTGGGAGTAGAACCCACAGCCTTCTGCCTTAAAAGCAAGTAGCTGTTCTGCTATTAACAATACATTCAGATTTAGCATAAGCAGCATTAAACTTCTTTTCAAGCTCTTAGCTCCTTGTAAAATCCACTCGACACTCAACTGTATATCTCAACTTTGAAGCACAAGAAATTTAGAAAAAAACAAAATTTATTTGGGGGGGGGGGACAAAAGCCCAAAAACTAGGGACACATTTTAAACATTGCTTGTATAATCTTGGAAAGTTGCTAGAATAAAATGCTGTGTTACCACCATGCATTTCACTGCCATGTCTTGAACCCTGGACCCTGTGCACTGCAGTCAGAGCAACATTCCACTATACCAGATTGTCTGTTTCTTGAACAACAGGTAGACTGAAACTTAAATGTCTATCATTTAGTGAATTTGGTTCTCAACATAGCTCTCAACCTCTTAGCACAAAAAACCTGGACAAAGCCAATAATGGGGGAATACAGCCCCAAAAATAAGGACACATTTCAAATATTGATCTTATAAACAGAAAATTGCTAGAATAAAAGGTGTTGTGTTACCATGTACTTTCTGAAGAATATGAAGTCTGAAATTCAAATGCCTGTCATTATTTAGTGAATTAAAAATCCAGAAAAACAAAATTTCACAAGAACAAAAATATGAGGCAAAAATTCCACAAGTTGTGGTCGGTAGGGAATTCAAGCTCTTGCTACCTGCTGTCAAGGTACTGGGTTTGAGTCTAGCCATCAAGTATATATTTCATGAGTTCTCTCTACCCACCAGGTATATTTAACTGGGGCATTTTACACACCCACAGACACCCTATCTGAGCCCAGCTCTATTGCTGCAAAGTCTGTTGTATCAAAGCCTAGTTACTTTCGGGCAGTAAAATCCAAGTTTGTACATTCCTGCAGTAAAACCCGCGAGAGAGAACAAGTCCTTCCCCTTCCAGCATGACTTGTTACCCAGCCTGCAGACGTTTCAGTCCAATCCCCTTCCAGTCTATGCAGTTACAACTGCATAGACTTCAGGGATCTCTGTTGTTGAATGCTGCCTTCTTAATCCGGACTGCTGATGAACCAGTCCAGATATCTGGAAATGCCGCCAGTGCGCATGTGCGAAGTTCAGGCACTTGCATTTGTTTTCTTTCTTTTTTACTTTTATTTTCTGTTTTGTTTCACAGCTGGGAAGGCTGCAGTCCTGCAGCCCAATAGCATGAGCCGCCCTGGCTCCTGGATTATAATGAAAGTTTTCAAACCTCAGGAATAATGTGGGAAAGGGTCTGTCAGCACTTGGACAAAAAAATTGGAAGATTTAAAAGCATGCAGTTTAGCGAATTTATTTTGTTAAGCATTTGTAAGTACTGCTAAGAGTTAAGAGCTGGTCTAAGAACACAAATCAGAGTAATTTAAGCAAAAAACTGAACATGAAAATAGGTTCCAGAAGCTGTGCAAGATGTCTGTGACTCACACTACTTCAATGCTATCTACATGGATGTTAAAAAACAAGAAAGAAGAAAAGAAAAGAAATGATTTCCTTATGTCTAGCATGACTCAGATAAAGGGCCCCTGAGGAGAATTCTGGGAAAAAGGCCACCAAGATCACTTTACTGCAGCAGGTCCATTGAAATATGATAACAATGTAATGATCCTAAGGTAATAAAATAGAATGTAAAAAGATATAATGAAATAACTGAGATACAGTGGCAACCATATACACAGAGGATTATGATTGGGTCACCTATCATAATCAGCTTATGTGTGTGACACATGGATGCTAAGAAATTTACCTCAATAGCAAAGCTCAAGAGGTGATTCTCGACATTTGTGTCAAGAACACATAATAATGGGTCATGTTTGGAGACCTAATCATAATTCTTCATAGTGCATGGCACGTTACCCACTCCTTGTACTACTAGTTACAGAAAAAAAGTGCTTTCAAAGCCATAAAGCACTTAGTAAGCCACTGTCAGAAAGGTGATAACAGACTCTCTTATGTTACAGAAAGTCAGAGACACATTACTGGCACAGGCTGCAGAAAGAAACAATTCTGGTTTTAATTCTGCCACTTTCAGTTGTTGGTCAATACTGTCAGGTTTAACTGCCTAGTGCAAAATGCATCTTAACAAGTGAAATTTGGGGTGCTAAACATTTGTTAAGATCAGGTTTCATGCAATAGAAGCATGTAAATGATTTGTTCTTTTCCTGATAGCAGAGTGTAATCATCACACTCCATGAGCTACAATAATGTTAGTTTTTCGGCTCCCTGCAAGGAAAACAGCTCTGAGAATGACCAACTGTACCAAACAAATGAAGCAACAAGAACTACATTGTATTTTATTTATAATAACATTAATAATACCAATGGAAATATTTTAGATTTGAATGTTTTGGGGTAGCATCATACCTCTCATCTTACTTAGCCTACACATCTGGACAAAGCTGAAAAGAATGGGTGAGGGGCAAAATAAGAAATACATTTTAAATATTACTCGAATTCACTTAAAAAAGTTACTAGAACAATAGGTTTTGTATCAACATGCATTTGTTAATAATGAAAATTATAAAAGTATAATGACTGGTATTATTAACTGCTGTAATCATAAGTGATTTACCAGAAAATCAAAAAATTCATGAGGGACAGGCCAAAAGTTTGAATCAAAATCACGGACATTCTGTGAAAAAAGTCTCTTGTTTGTCAGAGCAGTAACTTGGTTACAGTGTAATATTTTCCTTTTATAGTATTTATAAGGAAAAAAGTTGAACAGAAGTTGTAACATACTGTATTTTACCACACACTTAGCTCTTCAAACATTAGATACTTGAGAATAAGTTGTAGAAGTCTACAATCCCCTCCACAAAAAAAGCAAATTATTCTCATATTGTCTTTTAGCATCTTTAGTTAAAGATTCTGATTGACAAACAACTTTTAAACAAGGAATGCATTTATTAAATTATCACTTATGTCATAGGCAATCATACATTTATGTAAATGAAAACAAACCATATTGACATTGACGAATAAGATAGCTAAATTTGCTACTAGCTGTCCTCCTAGAACCCATCATTGTAAGGCCCTAAGACAACTTTCTTGGTTAGAACTACCCCACCAACTCAATCTCATGCAACTCTCTACTGCCCACAAGATGTACTATAAACCCGATAAGACACCAGCTCTACAAAGCCTCCTCAATCCCCATAAGTACCCATCCACTAAGATCTATTAATAAAGCTCTATTTGAAGTAACCAGGAGTTAAAAATAGCTCGGGTGACTCTCTATACTCCTACTACATTGTTAAACTGTGGAATGCCTTATGACTTGAAATTAGAACTATAACTAGCTTAAAAAACTTCAAGCATCACATTAAAGCCCACCTCACCAATTCCTGGACCTGTACATGTACTGGGCATGGGTAGCCCAAACCATGGAACTAGCTGATTTTAAAATTTTAAGTGCATATGTAATGAACATTGAATTTAAGCCATATGACTACCTTATGCTGTTTTTTTTCTTTCTCACTGTTAATATCTACCAGATTTTAAGTCTTCAGTTTGCTATGCTACCTGTATATAAGACTAAGTATTGTGATTGCACTCTTATTGTATACAATGTCACTACCTGCTACTATTGTAAGAACTGTCTTCTAGAAGGATTGTTATACAAGATTATTGGTCTTGTCTCCCACTTGACTAATTTATTCTGTTCTAGTCTTTTTACCGTTATGAATGTCTGTTACTATTTTTTTCTTTATTGTATTATACAATGTTCTTTCTACTAACAAAATAGTTTGCTAACAATGGAGCTTTTCTCCTCAGGCCTCCGCTGAAAAAGTGTTTTATACCCAGTAGGACTTTCCTAGTAAACAAATGTAAAATAAAATAAATAAAATATTTTCATTTGCAAATATTACACAACACATAATCTATCCAGTCATTGTCAGTCAAACATTACATAGTTAATTCAATTCCTGCCTTCCCTTAAACCTCATTCTTCCTCCAAAACATTATTCTGCATGGATTGTTCCCACAATTCACATTTTTCCATGTAATTTTCTCCTACCCTTTTCTGAAGATCACACTTCCAGCTATTTTATCTCTGTTACTGTATTCACTACTTCTAGTACAGTTGTTTTAGACTTTGATTTCCATTTTCCTGTAAATGCTTTTTTGGCAGCCACCAGAATTAAACACAGCAAGGGCTTACTATGTCTAGACAATTCCAATTCTGTATCATAGCTTCAAAAAATAATTTCCTTAGTTATACCAATTTGCTCATTTAGTATTTCTTTTAGAATAGTTTGCAGGGAATTTTTAAAGACTGCTAACTCATTACACTCTCAAAAAATGTGTTCCGAGTGACCCTTTTCATCCCCATCACACCTTCAACATTTGCAATCTGTCTGAGGAAAAATTCATTGGAGTCTGCTTGGGTTATAAAAATACCTATGCAAAGACTTCCAAGCAAAGATTCTAAATCTTCTAGACCATATTTGGGAGCCATACATATACCCTCCATTGTTTCTTTCTGAATTGCTTATCTAATCTTTCTCTTCCCAATCCTTTCTAACCTGCTCTAATTGATTCCTGTAGTTATCATGCAATATTTTTATGCCCTGGTAATTATCCATTTTTAACAGCAGCTTCTGTTCTAGATTCTAGTAAAAACTCTACCAGTGATGGTCTTTCACTCAGCATCCCCTATTTATTTCTGTTGGCCTATACTTTGATATCAATCCCTGATAGGGAAGGTAATTTCTAGCCTGCAGTTCAAATTAATTCTTGGCCTCTTCCCATTCTATGGCCTTACCCTCTTTAATTATTTACTTCCAGTACCTTGGTTACTTTGCCAGTTTTCTCTAGTAAATTCCAACCCCCTCTTGCCTATTCCTCTGTACCCTTAATTGAAGTAATTTCTATAGTCAGAATCTCCTTTCTCCATCTCTGTCTTGGCTTAGTTCTTAGAATACTTTCTGCTACTTTATGAATATAATATTTTTGTAAGGTTGCTATTCTTATTAATGATTTGCATCCAAAATGTCCTTGTATCTTGAGCTTCCCCCTTTTTTCATCATCATCCCTTTCCACTTTAAATTATAGCTTTCTGCTTGTGCTAAGGTATAGGAGCCTTAACTCTGTAGCTCTGAAAGAATCCTAAACCACCTTATCCTATTGGAAGGATCAACTTATCCCATGTGACTCTTGCCCTCTTCCCCTCCTGGATAAAATCCTTCAACTCTTTATTAATTGCTATCCTCAACTTCTCCTCTGGTTGATAAAAATATGCCTGACCTGTGTATAAAACTAAAGGGACTAAAAACATTTTCACTCTTGTATCTTGTTATCCATATCCATAGACAGAGATTCTAATTGCTCAGTTTTTGTATTACGTATTGTTTAGTCTCTTCCCACATATCCCTAGCTGCCATAACAGAATCCTTTTTAATCCATACTCCTAAGTACTTCATTTTATCATGTCCCCATAATTATGGGTATTGCTGGCCATTTAATGTGTGCTTACATAGTTTACAGATATTGCCTTTGTTTTAGCTTCATTAATTTTGTATCCTGAAAAGACTTGAAACTGTATCAAAATGTTTCACAACACTTAAATGTCATTTTCTGATTTTATCAGGTATAAAATAATATCACCTGCAAATAAATCCAATTTTTGCCTACCATACCAATTATATCCTTGAATTTTTAAGATCCTTATTTTCTTACTCAATGGTTCTTAATATAACACAAGTAGCAAAGGGGAAAGAGGACACCCTTGCTTGGTTCCTTTGCTCAAATAGAACTAGAGAGACCCCCCCACTTTAATATTCACCTCCAATTCCTCATATATCCTCCTAATCAACCTTATCTTTCATCAGGGAATGGAAATGCTTCCATTGACATACTCATAAAATCCTGGCTTACACTGACAAATGCTTCCTCCGCATCAAGATCCATCAACAACTGTGGCATAATGACAAACAACTAACTCTTCTTGCCATCTTGGGTATTATTGTTTTATTCTACCTACCACATTGTTAATACTTTGACTGACTCATGTGCACACACATTTCTGCACAGACACATGCACACATATGTGTGCACCAGTGCAGCCATCAATTACAACCACTTGCATGAGGGTATACCTTAGATGAATGCTTGAGATCAAGTGAATGTATAAATTCATAAATAATACCTCAAAAATTAGTCTCATTTCACTGATATTAGACCCATTTGGTGCAACTCTACTCTGACCTCCAATTAAGTACTTTTTAGTATTTAAATTGATTTGAAGGATGGTGTAGTTGTTTCTGAGGAAGTTCACTGGAAATGAAATTTTATATGTGCAATTTTTGTTGCTATTTGATGCTATTTACTTTCATCATGCATTGTTATTTTTATGTGTATTTTTTAAGTGTAGTATTTTTAATTGTTATATATACATTGTATCTTTAAAATTTCATTAATTGATTAATCAATTAAGTACTTTTTAGTATTTAAATTGGTTTGAAGGATGGTGTAGTTGTTTCTGAGGAAGTTCACTGGAAAATTAAAGTGGATGAAAGTGCTAAAACAACTGCTTGGTGTCTCATACTTTATATTGCATTGGACTGAATTTGCTGGTTTGGTGTTTGTTTATTTGGTTTGCTTGGTTCTTCACATTTTGTTATCTACTCTGACCTCTCACATTCTTAGTTCAAGAATTGGACACATGCACAAAATCAGGAACAGATTTTAAATATTTCTCTTATATACTTAGAAAGTTGATAGAATAACAAAGTTTGCATTAATAAGCATTTCCTGAAGGATACAAAGTCAGAAACTTGCCATCTTGTCATTATTTAGTTAACACAGTCTGCAACAAATTGCCAGAAAGCCACATATTGTACAAGGATCAAACCTAAATACATCTCATTTTTTTGTTGAAGAATTATGGGCAAAGCCAAAAATAAAGGGGACAGTGTTTAAATATTATTTTATCTATGTGCTAAACCAGGTAAACCCACTAGGCAAAGTGTTACTTTTCAGAGGTGACCCAAGAGCACTGTCGGGTTAAGTGACTTGCTTAAAGTCACACAGTAAGCAAATCACTTAAAATATTAACAGAACAGTAAGGGATGCACGGACATCAATTTTCTGAAAAATAAAACACCATGAAACTGTAATAACTGGCATTACTGATTTACAAGAAAAAAGAAGTTAATAAGGGACAGGATATAAATATGAGGCAAAATCAGAGCTGTTCAGGAAAATTAGAGAGCAAGCTAAGAGGCACAATACTCTAATTCAGTTGAAAAGTTAATGTAACAATACGTTTTTGCATCAACATGCATTTTCTGAGCATTTGAACAACAAATCTATGAAACTATAATGACTGATATTACTGACTGTAAACCGCAGTAATTTATCAGAAAAATGAAGAAGTGAGTGAAAGTCTGGCAGTTAGTATAGAGGATTAAGGCTCTAGGTTCTTAATGATATGCTTCCTGAAGTCAAAGTACAGAATTTGATTCTGTCTATTACCTTTTGCTGACGGTATGATTCTGAGCAAGGCACATAGCCATACAGTGTCCCCAGGCTGCCCTTTACATGGCCTAAAAAAAGAAAAAAAAAAGGATAGGGCATAAGTTTGAGGCAAAATACTAATGTGCAATTTATGAACAATAAGAGCATTGCCAGATCATGTTCAAATACGGCCCTGGGCAGGGTAAAAGACATCCCTGCCCCTGTAACCAAATCAATATCCCATTATTTGGCTGTCTCTACCCCATTACCATAAAATACTCACCAGACCTTTCAGTGTGCATACTATTTTCTTCTTAACTTATACAATGATCACAGAGATATGGATTTAATTTAAAAACTTTTATTAAAAATTTTACCACAAAAACATTGACAGTCATTTGGTAAACAAAACAAACCATTCTTACACCAAAAACCGATGAAGCATGAGCAATACTAAACTTTTCTTCATGTGAAACTCACATGTATTGAAAATGCATCTGGCAATCCAATAAATTACAACAGGTATGCTGGGATTCATACTCAAATAGCAGACTGAAACAGCCTACTGGACACCAGTGTCCCTTGTTAAGAGCAGCCTAGGAGTGTTATCTGGTGAGGTGACTTAGAAAGTCACATAGAAGACAAACAAAGGCTGAGGGAATCAAATGCTGCACTACAAGAAATGAAAATGCATTCATAATTAATATTTTGAAATTAAACTTGCAGACTTCATACAGTCCAGTTTATTACAGTTAAAAAAACAAGGAACTCTAGGACTGAACCCAAACAACATGGCTCATATGAAGAAAATCCTGTTTACTACTAATGAGTCCTTTTTTATACCATAACTACTCTGGCAGTCAGGAGACACACACACACACACACACACACACACACACACACACACACACACACACACACACACACACACACACACGCACACGCATACACACACATATTACCTATTGAACCTAGTTGACTTCTTTGAAACTGTCACCAAGGCCTTGGATGAGGGAAAGTCAGTACATACAGCTTACCTTGACCTGGCCAAGGCCTTTGACACAATCCCCCACCTGGTACTCATCGAAAAGTTAACACAACTTGGTGTTAAGCTCATCAGATGGGTGGCCAATCTGACTCTGACAGGGTGACCTCTGACAGCAGACCTGTCACTAGTGGTATTCCCCAGGGATCTGTCCTGTGACCCCTACTGTTTGGAATCTACTTCTCAGAGGTCCAGGTAATGACAAAGGGCCTGTGACTGACCAAGTTTGCGGATGACTGTAAGTTGGGTGCTGTCATTGACTCCCCAAATGATGTTAACATACTGCAAGAGGGTCTCACAGCTACAAATAACTGGTGTCAAATCCATGGCCTTAAGTTAAACACAAAAATGTATTATCATACCATTCAGCAAAAATACAGCCCCTACTGATTACCACATCAACAGCAACCCCCTAAGCACACAACCTGTGGTGAGAGACCTGGGTACTCAGGTTGACAACAATCTCACATTCGGCCATCATGTGGTGGCAGTGGTTAGAAAAGCCTTTTACTTGGTTCATCTCATAAGTGAGTGATTGCATCCAGGAAAAAAAGGAGGTTATTACCTCTCTGTACTCCTCCCTCATTAGACTTATAATTGAGTATAACGCCCCAGTTGGTAAGTACCTCTCCAAACAGCTGCACCAAATGGAAAGGCCACAGAAATACCTCACAAAGAGAATCCATGGATTCCAACATCTGTCCTATGCGGACAGGCTCAAATCACTATCACTCTACTCGATATCATACAGATTGCTCAAAGGTAATCTGTGTCTTGCCTACAAGGAGATATCGGACCCTGCCCTACTAGAGATGCTCCATATCCATAAGTCTAACTCCTTGCACATTACTCACTTGATAGAACTAAATCTAATATGCAACATCAACAAAACCTGCTGGAGAGATAGGTTTGTCTCCCAAAGACTGTCCCGTCTCTGGAAAAGATTTCCCATACATGTCAACTAGAGTACCTTGCTGACCCTCTTCAAGCACAACCTTGATGAGTGGATGGGAAATCACAAATTGATCCCAGGGGTTCCACCTTTGTCCCTCAATGACAGGGGTGACATGTACTGACTGAGGCTTCTTTTTTGGGCATAAACTCTTGGCGAGGCTTGTAAGGGCCCCAGGGCCATTAGCCTAGTAACCTCCTATGATACTATGATCTTATGATATACACATAGGCACACACACACACACACACACACACACACACACACACACACACACACACACACACACACACACACGCACACACACAACCATCAATTAAAGCCCCTTGTATGACTGTGTTCATTCAGATGTTTGCTTGAGATAAACTGAATGAACAAACATATAAATAATGAACATAATTCAGCTCAGTGCAGTGAGAACCATACAATGAATCCCACTGCAGCCTCCTGTGTTCTTCCAAAATTGCAGCACAAGAATCAGAGACAGCGACACAGAAATCATGAACAGATTTTAAATATTTAATTTATATTCTTAGAAAGTTGCATTAATCATTTTGTGAAGGGCACAAAGTCTGAAACTCACGTCTGTCATTATTTAGTGACTGCAATCTAGAACAATTTTCCTGACAGTCACAAAGTTTACAAGGAACAGACCAGATAATTCTTAACTTCTTTGCTTGAAAATTTTGGGCAAGGCCAAAAAAGAATCGGGGGAGAGAACAATGGCCAAAAAAAACCCACACATTTCAAAATACTGTTTTCTGTCTATTTGTTAACTAGGAAAACCAATTGGAGAAAGAGTCCCTTTTGAAGGGTTAACCAGGAGTACTGTCTGAGTGACTTGCTCACAGTCACACAGTGGGCAAATGGAGGTGGAAGGATTCAAACCATGTACTTTTGATAATAGGAAGAAATTAATTAACATCATCGCATGGACTTGCATTTTCTGAACAATAAAAAAAATGAAACTAATGATTGACATGGACTGACGGTAATCCTCAGTGATTTATCGAAAATAAAAATAAGAATTTCAGTGAAGGTCTGTCAGTTGCTATGGAGGATTAAGGCTCAAAGTTCTTAATAAACTGTCTTACATAGTCAGGTTTACAGGGTTTAATTCTTTCTACTTCTATTTGCCTTCTGTGTAATACTGAGCAAGTTATTTAACCAGACCGGAGCTGTGTTATACCTCACCTGAAAAAATAAATAGGGCAGCACGTATTATGAAACTTTAATGAATGGCATATCATAAAACTGTAATGACTGGCATTATAGATAATAGTAACTGTCAGAAACTTACTTGGTTTGGGTGTTTGCACTGGAGGTCTTTAGGTGGAGAAAGGAAATGCATACACTTACATACACACACAAAACACATACTTCCCTTGCAATCTATTCACCTCTTAAGTCAGTATTACAGGATTCCATAGTTGCTAAACATAGCTTAGGAATGAATGTTTCATTCTCTAAAGCTGCATGAATGACTGTGCTCCCCAGGTGAAAAAAGCAAAAGCTTCATTCCTAATGGCAGCTACTTCATGCATGCATGAACTTCATTCCTAATTGTAAGTTTAAAAACACACACTTCATTCTGTTACCTCTAGTTTATATACAGTGTGAAGTAAATTCCCAAATTAAAAAAAAAAATGCATTTCTCGCAGCGTAAGACTGTACATTCAGTATGCATATTCTAGTCCCCCCAGTATACGCAAGCTCAAAAAGGTGCTTGCACTTTCAGCAGAACAGGGATTGGTAAACAGATTTAAAAAAGAGAAGATTTTTTTCTTTTCTTTTTTAACTTTTTACAGGGACTGGGGCACATAACATGGCACACACTTGCATGGGGTGGTTCATGTGCCCCTGTGTGCCCTGCTGTAGTGCTGCCTATGCCGATATCCATTCCAAGGAATGGTGGCAGTTACAGATTACAGAGAATTGTGAGTGTATCATAAGGACGTTGACTATAGTAGGATGGCGTGACAATACACAGAATCAGCAGGGGCAACAAACAAAAGGAAGAGTTGACAGTAAATTGTACTTAAAGACATGTGTGGTGTAATTCCATCATATTGTTTGTTAATGCACTCCACTTTCAGCTGAAACAGACATGACCTTGGATCCTTCTAATTTTTATTCCTGTTTGTTAGCACAAACCTAGATGAAACACTTTCTGTGACACTTAGTAAAACACACTGAAATCTGCACATCCAGAAAAGGGAAACAGTATTTCCTAATATTTGACCAAACTATAACAAAACTACGAACCTGTGTGTCAACTTCCTGCACATCTGTTGTCCTTGCACTGGCCTACAGCATTCTTGCAGAGTTTTGGAACAAATGAAAAACAAAAAGAACCCATCAACCTTTTCAATATGGCCAAAGTGCATCATAGATTATAATGGATTTGAAATGAGTTCAGTATCATGATTTAGAGTCTTAGACATTTAACTTCTGTACTTTCAATTAATTTCCATATCACAAAAGTTGCCATAATCAGCAAAATATCTAAAATAAACTGAAAATAAATGAAACACAAAAAAAAAAATATTACAACTTTCTCTCTTTACTTCCACAAGATTTTTTTAGCAGCATTAAATATCAGGAAACATTCTGTTCCTTGCTGTTTTTGTTTTCCTCACCATTGCCAGCTATTTAAAACAAAGATCATTGATTAATAAATGTCAATTTTGCTAACTACTTCTACCACTAACTTATTAAGAATATTGAGAAGTTTATTTTGACCACTGATTAGTATTTATTTCTGAAAGTACTGAGTTCAACAGTAACTCATATCTACACATAACTTTTCTTGGGTTTTTCATAAAAACCTGCACGTGTGTGTGTGTGTGTGTGTGTGTGTGTGTGTGTGTGTGTGTGTGTGTGTGTGTGTGTGTGTGTGTGTGTGTGTGTGTGTGTGTGTGTGTGTGTGTGTGTGTGTGTGTGTGTGTGTGTGTGTGTGTGTGTGTGTGTGTGTGAAGAATACTGTTTAGGAGAACACTCATGATTAAAAGCAGCCACTATCACTTTAGGAAAAAATGAGGTCACCTACACTTTAGTTAAATCTTTTTTTTTTCTTTTTTCTTACTGAGCCTTGAATGCTGCTTTTATGTTACCACAGAAACAGTACACATTAAAAATATCTGACAACATTAATTTGAAAAACACTGTTTTAGAGCTTGCACTTAAAGTACATTCTGAGCTTCTGGTTCAATTTTATAGGGTAGTGGAGTTCTATGACCCAGATGTCCTGAACTTGTTTGTTGGCTTGGGCACTGGAGGAGGTGAGAATGGAAGTGCAGGAAGCAGCAGCAATTGCCAGCCTGCCCATTATGGAAAGGCATGTGGAGTTTCTGCCTGCAATTAGCACTCCATGTCAATGATGAAGGTAATGCAGCAATTGCATGGAAGATAGCTGTAGAATTCAATATAATGGAGGGAATGATGCTACATGTGGTAATGTACCAGACATGAAGCAGTTTTGCCCATTTAGGGAATAACAGAAATATCCATGACATACAAGGACAGCATATGTGATAATGCTGGGTTAGTCTGACTCATATTTTTTTCTTCCCAACCCACTAATGGCTGAAGTGATTTCAGTTGTGGGGGGTAGTACTGGATACACTAAGTTAAAAGTAAATGAGCAACACCAAAGAGTTTGCTTTCAACTGATAAGTTTGTGTCTTTGCATGTGTGTGTGTATGTGTGTGTGTGTGTGTGTGTGTGTGGGGGGGGGGGTTATAAGCTGTAAAGGCTTTTTTTAGTAATCAGGTTAGTTTTCTTGAGATCAACTATTTCACCCTTACAATATAAAAAAAACAAATCTGGGCAATGCAGAACAAGGGTGAAAAAAATCAAATGAAATACTTTGTAGTAGTCTGCATTTTTCTTAAATGTGCATCAACTACTTTTATTGATGAGACTAACTCATGAACTCAACTCACAGAGAAACACACAAACACATACAAGTGCTCATGCAAGTGCACGAGCATGAGTGCACACACACACACACACACACACACACACACACACACACACACACACACACACACACACACACACACACACACACATACACACACACACACACACACACACGCGCGCGCGCGTGCGCATCAATAACCAGCTTCCAGGAGGATAAAGCAAGAGTTTCATGTCTGTATAGTCTTAAAACGTCTTTTTGTTAATTTTCTAACTTTCAAAATGTTCTAAATTTATAAGCAAAAAATAACATAAACATTCAATCAGTAACCTGTGCCATCTGATTAAATCCCAACATGTGGAAACTAGCATTCAGGTATCAAAAATCAGAATGCATAAATATGTAAGAAGAAACAGTATAAACATTTAATCAGTAACTTGTGGCAGCTGATTAAATTCCAACATGTGGAAATTAGCATTCAGGTATCAAAAATCAGAACACATATAAATAAAATTGACATATGCTTATTAAATAATGCTAAACAACAGTTGATGCATATGTATAGAAAGACAGAAGAATTACATTTATACTGGTGAAATCTTGAAAGTAGTATACAGGGAATTCCCTCAGCTTCTGCTTTTTGAGGATAGAAAGGAAACTAACAAAAATAAAACTTGAGAATGTTTAAGAAGCTAGTAGAACCTCTGGTCAGAGTCTGATTATGTAAATATGGTGATATATGAGTTACAACTACATGGTGATATAGACATAGACTTGTTTAACTACTTGACTGTTTCTTGTCCTGTTACTCCACAATTATACGGCATCCCAAAGATTCACAAGTCACTAAAAGATCCACCCATGAGACCTATTGTCTCGGGTGCTGGCTGGGTGACTGAACCCATATCTGTATACCGACATGCACAACTTCAACCATATGTCAATAAATGTGAGTCCATCTTACGTGATACCATAGATTGTGTATATAAGTTAAAGGCTTGGTACAATATGGGAAAGGCAGACTTGATTAACAAAAAAATATTATCTAGTTACACTTGACATTGTTTCTTTATTTACGGTTATTCCGATTGATGCAGGAATTGAGCTGCTAAGAGAGTTTTTAATATCTTGCCCTGATCCTAATTTCGGAAAAATTGAAAGCATGTGTAGCCTTATGGATGTTATACTAAGGAACAATGTCTTTCTTTTTGACAACTCTTTGTACTTACAGTTAACAGGTGTGGCTATGGGTACTTCTGTAGCCAACACCTACGCTAATTTAGTACTCTATCAGTGGGAAAGGAAACATCTGTTTTGTGACACTAACCCATATAGAGGTAATATTAACTTTTTTCAACATTTTGTTGATGATTGCTTCCTATTGTGGGATGGTACACTGATAGAGCTAAATGAGTTTGTGTTACATTTAAATTCATTATCATCCTTTTTGAAATTCAAAATGTGTTGTTCAGAAACTAATATTACCTTTCTAGATATTAATTTGACAATTGAGAGGGGCCTTATACATACAAGTCTACACAGGAAGGATGTTTGTGCAGGTAGATATACGCATGCTAGCAGCATGCATGCACCCCATACTTTTAGAAGTACAGTAAGATCCCAGCTATGTAGGCTTAGTAGGTTCAATACTGATAACCACTGTTTTGACAAACAGTTGGATGAAACGCTGGCAGACTTTGTTTTTAGTGGATATGGTGATATGTTATTATTAAATGAAAAATGGAAATTGTTGGAAGATAGGAAGATAATATTAGAGCCAATCTTCTCCGGACGTTCTATGAACGTGAGGGAAAATGATAAATCCACCCCACAAGAAACGTTAGTAAGATATATAACCTCTTATAGTCTGAAAACACCTTTAATTAAACAAATTATATGTAAGAACTGGTTAGTTCTAATGGCCTCTGATGAGTTGAAAGCAATTTTAGGTACTAGACCTTATTTTGCTTACAAAAATATGAGAACTCTTAAAGTGTATTATGCTACAAGGATTTTCCTATTAATATTTACACATCTGTTTCCTGTAGTCCTGGTACGTATAAATGTTATAATTGTTCCTGTTGTGAGAACATTATTTTTGAAGAAAGTGACTTCTTTGTACATCCTGTAAATAGGATGACATATAAGTTTCACGTATCAGCAACTTGTACAACTACTCACTTGGTGTACCTAGCTACCTGTGTGGCCTGTGATTCCTTTTATGTAGGTAAAACTACACAAAAGTTTAAAGAAAGGATCACTGAACACAAATCAGACATTAGGAGATGTGTAGATAGAAATGCCCTATACAAACATATTTTAGAATATGGGCAGCAGCATACTTTTAAGTTCAGGGCCATAGATTGTGTTCAACCTTCCATTAGGGGTGGGGATATCAACAATGCTCTAGAAATTAAAGAGTATGGGTGGATATTGAGATTGGCCAGTGATTCTACTCCTGGTCTAAACAGCATGATTAGTATTAAACCAATATTAGTCAAGCTTAGCAGGATTAGGCTGTGATACATAATTGTATATATGGTATTAAATGTTTGTTGTATACTGATATAAATACTTTTTATGTTTTTATATGTATTGAATATGCATTTGATATTTGCATTTTTATTTTTACTTTTTATGTATTATGTGTTAAAGATATAGGTCATGTGACTTTTGGCTGTCGGTCATATGACTCTCTGGACCTATATATACAGAGTATGTACTCTTGTATTTTAGTATTGATAAAGGATTGTATCCGAAAGCTTTGCTGGTCATATATTGTAAACCATACAGGGATGAATGGTTTGAAGGTAACTCCATTACAGCACATGGTACAGATGATTCAAGAAATTGTTAATGCTTGTAACAGTAAGCTTCTAATTGAGTTATAGGAGGGTCTTATTTTTCCAATAATCTATCAATATTTTTTTTTTTGTTAAAGCAAGTGATACCAAGACCACACATAAAACTAGATCAGTTAGACTTGATAACACTGTAAATAGTTGGCCTAATAAATGCTAGATGCTTATACAAGTAAAATGACAAGTTAAAATGTCTGGCGTTCTAAAACCAGTTCAAAATTGTGGAAATAACTGAAGCTTGGTATTCCACAGACATTAATTTACCATTTTTAACTGTGAATTTATCAGGCTATCCACTAATGGAATGGAGTATAATTATGGTTGGTCATATATCTTTGCAACGTTTGATGATTCAGAAGGTTCAGGATAAGGAAATAATGTTGGCTGATAATTTTATGTAAACTAATGCTGCTGATAATTTTATGTAAACTAATTCCCCTATCATAAAATTAATTTTATGTAAACTAATACTGCTAATAATTTTATGTAAACTAATTCCCCTATCATCAAATGTATCGCTTGTTATAGGCACCTGTGAGTACTGCATTCATCCTCTCTGTTTGATGACAAACCTTTACTTGGAAATTTCAGCTATTCAAGGATTAACTGGAAAAAGATGATGTGTAATTTAAGTTTTACAGCTGATTTCTTAGATACCTAGCTTAGTAATATATCTTGTCTTACTGCAACCATTTAGTAACTCTGATCAAGTCAATATTCAGATTATAATTTCTAACTTTGTTGTTTCTGAACCTAATGTTTTTGCTTACAACAACACATTTTTAATTTCTGTAAGGTAAAAAAAAACAGAATGCAATATTTACAAGAAATATAATACTCATTTTCTTTCTGGACATCTTTATACACTTATATAGGTTTTTCATATATGTTTTTTTATGTATATATACACTTTCTCACAGCATCATGAAATATATCTTTTATAGGATTTTAACAGCTTTCAAAAGCTTGTATATTGTATTTATATTTCTATTTACATTTGTATCTACAGCACCATTAAATATGGTTGTTATATGGTTGTTATACGGTTGTTACAGTATTTTTAGATATGTTTTATTTGACATACAATTTATATTTATTAAGTCATTTTACACAGTGTATAAAAGTAGTTAAAACTTATTTAGTGTACTGTCAGTTTAAATTGTTATTGCTTTTTCAGAGTTTGGTGCCAAAACAGGCTATTAAAACCTTCCAGATCCACCTTGTTGTTGTTCTGAGGAAGTCTGGTTATATTCAGATGAAAGCGCTTAACCTATGAAGTTCAGTGGTTGTTTTGTCTTGTTTTACAATAAATTTCGTTCTTCCAGTTCGAGCCGAGGATTTGGTCAGTTTGTCTCAGCTATTACACCAGGCATTCGTGGGTGTTTTTTATACAGTTGCTTGTGGTTTTACATTAACTGGAAAAAGATGATGTGTAATTTAAGTTTTACAGCTGATTTATTAGATACCTAGCTTAGTAATATATCTTGTCTTACAACCATTTAGTAACTCTGATCAAGTCAATATTCAGATTATAATTTCTAACTTTGTTGTTTCTGAACCTAATGTTTTTACTTACAACACCTTTTTAATTTCTGTAAGGTAAAAAAAAAACAGAATGCAATATTTACAAGAAATATAATACTCATTTTCTTTCTGGACATCTTTATACACTTAATAAAGAATGTATTGGCTGAATCTATTGCACACATGCTTAATTCATTGCTACTTCAGAGGAAAAGTACCCAGAGATTGTTGATTAGATGAGATAAAATCCATATATAAAGTATGATGATCGGACATATTTCCTACAGAATTACCAGGCAAGTAAGTCTTGAGAAATGTTTTAAGTTACTTGCTAGTATTATGAAATCCAGAATGGGTCTACTTCATTTAGTCGACTAACATTTGGTTGAAAATTATTTCAGGCAGCACACTTCACTGAAAGCTCATTTCACTAAAAGCTCATTTGGTCGAATTTCATTTGGTCGAAAATGAAATATAGCCCCTGCCCCACTGCAGTGCAACCCTGGAGTGAGAATATTAAGTAAGGGTGTGTGTGGGGGCACTGACCCCCACAATGGGAGGTGTGGGGGGGCTTAGCCCCCCCCCCACATAACTGTAGTGTAGTCACTGTTATATGAAGGTGTAGCCAATAAAATATTAATATATATAAGTTCAGTAAAAACTATTTGCAAAATGTGGGGTGCTGTGACCTCACACCCCCCTTACTTAATATTCTCACTCCAGGGTCACACTACAGTGGGGCAGGGGCTATATTTCATTTTCAACCAAATGTAATTCGACAAAATGAGCTTTCAGTGAGGTGTGCTGCCTGAAATCACTTTCAACCAAATGTAATTCAACTAAATGAATGGGACACTCCAAAATGTGCATTCTTTGCAGCTTAATCCAGTGTAACATGGGCTCTTTCAGAGATGTCATTACTAATAAATCTAATTAACTTTTATGAAACTATCTTGGATACTTTTAGTATCAGTATTCCAGTATTTCTTATCTACCCTTGAGTCAGCAAAGGCCTTTTGCTGTCTGACTTATGTAGGGATCATTAGGAGTTTAATAACACAAAATATGAATCCATACATTGTCAAATGGATTAGGGAATGTTTCAGAAACAGAACAAGCATAGTTACATTGCTGGGTCACACTTCATACTGGATAGAAATGGGCAGAATCATTTCTCAAGGCTTGGTTCTTGGGCCCATTTTATTTCACTTTGAATTGTGACTTCCTTTCATGTATAACGGATAGGTGTCTATGTATGTTCATGATATCAATCTGTTTCTAAAATCAACAACTGCTTAGTATTTATACCTAATTAAGGAACAATGTCCTTAGCATCAAATAATTGGAATTTTCAGTTGTAGGTAAAGCTAAATACTGTTGTTCTGCACTTAACCACAGATATAAAAGATCTTGGTGTTTTAATTTTTTAAAATTTTGACTTCATTGTATTTGTGTAAAATAAAGCATAAATCAAATAAGAAAGAAAAATAAGAGGTAGACTGTTATGTTCATTAATGTGGTACACAGCTGTGCTCATTTCAGTAGCATGGTTCATAAATATGGATCACATTACTCACAATAAGGCACAGTACATTTATGAATCACATACAGGTGCACATAGTACATAGTTGTGGATGCTGCAAACTGGCGTCAAATGGATGGCAACACAGTGTGATATAATTTTTTTGTGTCATTTTTTAATAATTAGTTCCGTACTGTTTCAGTGCTGCTCTGTCTTGGAGAGAAAACATGAACTTCTTGGGAAGTTAGAGTGACAGTACATACTGCCAGATGATAATGTTTTCACGCATTTACAAATTCTTCATAATTCACATTATATTTTTAAAGGTACTACTCAAAATGAGCTTATGAAAGAAGCCATTCATTTAATTAAGTGTAAGGTATGCTATATGTTGAACCTACATTATTATTTGTAGCTATACATGATGTTTCTGGACTGCTAATTTGATCTTGGCTGTTTGTAGCTTTTGCTATAGATAATTACTTGTACAAAGCTTCTACGTTTATGGCATGAAACCTGAAGAAGCACCATGGCTTTACCTATGCATCAGCTACAGAGACCTCTTTTTCTATCCGTTCCTCTGAGAGTTAATGCATTCTTGGACTGACAGACACTTGCATGGCAGTACACCTATTCTACAATTAAACAAAGGTGCAACCTACTCCTATCTCTTCTCACCCGGCGGCCCGGCCACAGTGGTGGATTTAGACTTTGGTGCAGGGGCA
This sequence comes from Protopterus annectens, assembly GCF_019279795.1. NCBI lineage: Eukaryota > Metazoa > Chordata > Ceratodontiformes > Protopteridae > Protopterus > Protopterus annectens. Next base: position 458,897,400 of record NC_056730.1, on the reverse strand, counting down.
CGTGCCCTCCTCCCTCTGTTTTTTTTTTATCTAATAAGCAGACATACAGTCTGGTAAAAAATAGCATTTTAACTGTTTCAGTTGAAATCAGAAAATATACAGCAAAAGGGATACATAGTTGAGAACATGCCTCACTTGCTTCTACATTTTTTCAATTTCAACCCACAGAGGCTTTATTTTCATTTAAGTATTTATTTTTTTCCATTTTGCTTCACAAGTCATGATGGGACACTCAGTTAGAGGATCCAGTCAGGTGACTTGGTAACTCCAACATCCTGAATGTATCTTCTAACTGTGTCTCCCATTGTGACTGCGAAAGTATGTGACAGGGAGACCAAGAGAAGCTTGTCTAAACAACAGGTGAAGGAAAAAAAAGAGAGAGCACAAGGCACTTGAAGGACAACTACAGGCTACACAACATGCTGCACTGTTTGCTTGCATTAACCCTAACTGTTACTAATGTTAATAAGTTACTGCGCCTTGAAGTCCCACTTTCCGTAAGTTTTTTGGTTTCCATACTTACAAATGCGGTAGTGCTATTCTTAGGTTATTTGGAAGTTTGGTTGCGCCGATTGCCAAATGAATTCAATACATTTATTTAATTTTTCCATAGCAGTTTGTCCTGGAAATACTCCCTCCCTATGACATTTTGCCCATTTGTTCCACATTTATGAAGGCCATGTTCCAGATTTTGGATGGAAGGTTGAGAGGTATGATTGTCACTTGCATTTGTTTACCATTTTGTTCTCTTCCTAGTGAGGTGAAAAGATAGCACAGCTTCTTAAGGAAAGTGTTAGATTTTCCCTGACAATTTAAATGACTTTCTTACATGTTTCAGAGCCTTAATACCAGCAATGCATATGCAATTGCTGGTATTCCATGAAGATCGCAATTCCCGTATTCATTCATTTAAACAGTTGCAGCTGTGCGGCTCTATCAGTGATTCTAACACTGGAGTGAAAGAATTGAGAGTAAGAAAAACAAGGACAGCTGTAGCAGAGCAGAAGATCTTTTTTTTTCCTTTCTTCAAATTGTAATTAATGAAGTATATATAGCTTGTGAGTTTTAAAAGCAAGATATGGTGCAAGTGGAAAGTGAGCAAAAGTGTAATTTAGTTGTAAGGGACAACAGAAAAGAAATAACTTTGGTGGGAGTACAAAAAAGAGATCAAAATAAAGTTAATTCTGAAGTGGGAAACTGAGGTTGACTGTAGGATTCAGGCATGTTTTGGCTAAATCTGGGGTAACTGAGAAAATGAAACTTAGGAAGTCATAAGGAAAGTCTTTAAAGAAGGCAATAAATATAACTCACAGGCTGGGAAAATAATTTTAACAGTAGAAGTAATACGTCATTTAATACTTCAATGTTCTGTATGCCATGTTTTAACTGTTAACAAAGAGATTATTGGCTTTAATTAACTTGGGGTTAGGAGTTGGCATGATGGTTAATTTGTTTACCTCACAAACACAAGGTACAGGATTTGAGTCTCACCTTTGAGGGAAAACTGAATAAGCTTAAAATGTCCCACAAGGCAAGATAGACTAGTACCTACCTATGATGTATACAGTAAGGTTGTTTAACTGTCATGTTAAGTTAAAATATGTTACTCCACCTTGAAGTCCCACTTTCTATAAGTTTTTTGGTTCCCATAGAAATGCGGTAGCGCTGTTCTCATGGTTATTTGGAACTTTGGTTGTGGCTGTTGCCAAATTAATTCAATATATTTATTTACTTTTCTCATAGCAGTTTGTCCTGGAAATACTCCTTCCCTATTAAATGTACAGTCCAACCCACAGTTCAATGTTCCAGCCCAAATAAATCACCATGATAAAGACCTAGGAGCTTGTTATTTGTGACCAGTTCCTAGATGCAGTTATTTTTATGACAAAGTGGAGCACACACATGTTGAATGAATTTTTTTTTTGTTTTGTATAGAAAAAAGTTGCTTCTGGAGTTTCTGTAGATAGTAGCATATATGTTTTTTTTTTATTCCTTTCAGTGTCAAACCAGATACTGTCAGTAACAAAGGGTCTAAGGCTATTTATAGATTAAATGACTAGACCTCACAACCTCTGAGTGCAAGAAATCTGGACAAAGCCTGGTAAAAGGGGGGGCAAAGGCTGAAAAATAGGGACAGATTTTAAATATTGCTCTGATAAACTTATAATGTTGCTGAAGTTACAGGGTTTGTGTTAACATGCATTTTCTCAAGGATTTGAAGTCTGAAATTCAAATGTATGTCATTATTTGGTAACGTTATTCTTCAGAGCATCCCAGTGATTTACCAGAAAACCACAAATTTTATGAAGAACATACCAAAAATATTAGACAAAAATCTGGACATTCTGCGAAAATCTGGACATCTGAGAGGTATGTTAAAATGACTGGTCCTACTTTGTTGTCTGATATAATGGTGGCATTGCAAGACTAAAGTGCAGTTGGATGAAGCAAGTTGCAATACAAGTTGCAATTGCTAATTTTGTGCAGGAAAACTACATTTGTGTAACCATAATTGTTATTATGTATTTTTATCCTGAGAGATGTTTTAGGTAGGCAGCAGGTATAGGTGATGTTTATGGATGAAATTTTGGATTCTATTTGATGTTGTAATTCTGCCTTTACCAAACTAATGTGCACTTGGATGAAATAAGATGGAATTCAAATTGTGATTACTGTTGAAAAAAATACATTAGTGTTGCCATTATTTAATTGTTGTTTTAACATGGCAGGGTAAATCCAGAGATTGTGGATAGTAGTGGGTAAAGGGGCCATCTGTAGATGAAAATTTGACCCTGTTGCTTGCTATTGTAGTTATGTTGCAGTACTAATGTGCATTTAGGTAAAGAAAGATAGAATACAGATTATGTGACAAAAATATATTAATGCAACCATATTTTTTGTTTATCCTACAGATATTGTAGGTAGGCAATGGATTCAGGAGCTTTCTTTGGAAGAAATTACCTGCACTGCTGTTTGCTGTTCTAATTCTTACTTTGGAGGACTAATATATATTTGGGTGAGGAAAGTTAGAGTATGATCTGTGACTACTGCTTCTGTGAAACAAAAAACACATTAATGTAAAAAAAAAATATATATATATATATATATATATATATATATTGTTTACTATCATAAAATCGAAACTGAAAATAAAAAGTGTCTTAATGTTCGAATTTAAACATCGGAAATGAACATTTCCGTATGTCCATAATGTCGAAAACAGCTGTGTATTGTCGAAAATGTCGCTCGCGACATTTCCGACAATCAACAGCACTCCCACCCATCCCGTAACTCCCTACCTAACTAGCCTAAACTCACAGTTATGCAGGGGGGCAAGCCCCCTGCACCCCCCCAACTTAATATTCCAACTCCGAGATCGCACTACAGTGAGGAAAGGGATGTATTTCCCTAACCGCACTGTACCGCGATCCCCTCACATGAGTGAACATTATAATTGCGAATGCACAGTCCATTCGCAATGATAACATTCGCTCCCATAACCTGCCGAACTATGAAGTATTCGAACATCTGTTGTTCGAATACTTCATAGCCGTGCAATTGCACGTCGGCATTGTGATAGTAAACCTGTATATATATATATATATATATATATATATATATATATATATATATATATGTATAGGTTCATAGGTATGTACTAGGCTAACGGCCCTGAAGCCTATATAAGCCTAGCCTAAGAAGAGTCCCTGGCATCATGCCACCCAAATTTATATATGGGAATGCTACAGAACCCTGAAAGCCCAAAATCCTGAAGACCAAAATGCTGAGACCAAAATCTCGAAAGTTCAAAGTCCTGAAAACTCAAAATACTGAAAAGTCAAAATACTGAAAACATACACGATACCAACACTTACTATATTCCAGCACATGTACATACAGAAACAAATAAAACACAAACCATATTACTCTTCTCCAAGTATAAGCAGGGGGGGCAAGCCCCCTGGCACCCTGCACCCCCCACACCCCCTGCTACTTAAATATATCAACTCCATGATTGCACTTAGTGTAGCGAAGTGCACTCTCGAAGTTGATATATTTAAGTAGCAGGGGTTGTGGGGGGGTTCAGGGCGGCAAGCCTCCCTGCTTATAATTGAACGGTAATATGTATATATATATATATATATATATATATATATATATATATATATATATATATATATATATATATATATATATATATATATATATATATATATATATATATATATATATATATATATATATATATATATAAATATATATATATATATATATATATATATATATATATATATATATATATATATATATATATATATATATATATATATATATATATATATATATATATATATATATATATATATATATATATATATATATATATAGGAGCTCTACAGATTCCTGAAAGCCCAAAATCCTGAAGATCAAAATCTTGAAAGTTCAAAATAATGAAAACTCAAAATGCTGAAAACACACAGTTTACCAACACTTACTATATTCCAGCACAAGTACATACAGAAACATATTACCGTTCAGTTATATGCAGGGAGGCTTGCCCCCGTGAACCTCCCCGCATGCATATATATATATATATATATATATATATATATATATATATATATATATATGTGTGTGTGTGTCAGAAAAATATGCATTAATGTGTGTATGCTTAATGCTATTTAGAAACTAAATAAGTTAACATGTTTTTCATTCTATTTTATATGCACTGTTTTATATATAGTTGAGTTTCATATGAGACTGAAAAGATGCTATTTGAAACTGCAGTGTGCTTTCTGAAACTTGCAAGATGCCCTCTGACCCAGTAATTGCTAGCACAGCAATGTTCATGTTTATGCCTTTTGGAAATGTACTTGAGAAGCAGGTGGTTATCTGCTAGGTCAGGAAGAAATTAATGAACAATGCTATATCCTGTAAATGTAATGATTTTAAACAATCAGCTCTGTTCGAAGTATGAGAACATGTGCAGCTGCAGAAGTTTAGAGACAGTGTAGACAAAGGATTGTTAGAGAAATGAACTACCCGCTTTGTGCTTGAATTAGCCATAGTACCTTGAATTGTAACATTGCATGTATCTAACCGGTGGTAGCCAAGGCCACATTGTTTTCCTTAGGAAGTTTCTCACAAAAATTGATAAATCAGCAGAATATTGTGAAAATAATTATTACTAAACGATGATGACAAAACTTGTGATTCACTACGTCAGCTTGGTAGGCAATGTCTTATTAGAAAGTGTATAAAAATATAAGCATTTCCTGTTTCTAGTTAGACAAACTCTGTATTATCACATTTTTGTCTCCTTGCTGCAAGATTAAAGTGCATTAACCTGAACCTATCATGTTTTGATCATTTTTAAAGTATATTTTTCCTTTTACAGTTTGGTCCTTCAGACCAGAAAGCACCTCTCACTCAAGGCCCAGGCCAGAATTGGGTCCGGTGGTATGTACCCATATGGAGAAGTAGCCACATCGGCTCTTCTGTCTTGAAAGACCTCCGACTAAATTGTCGTTCGAAAGAGGCCAGCCACTGTTTCTGATCTGGGATTGGAGGACGAGTCAACGTTCCAGTGGATCAACTCACGGAGGGTCAGGTAAGGAGGACTGTTTTCTGTTTTAGATCAGGGACTTGTTACAGTACTGTTTTGTCAGGGAGATTTGCATGTGCAGATCAGGGACAAAAAGATTGCTGTCTTGTCATAGATCAGGGAAACAGAATAGGTAGACAGTTACTCTAGATAAACTGTGAAAAGGTGTAAAATCATGGTACCACGTGATAAGAAGGGTTACGTAACAATTTTTAACTTAGCTAAGGCAACATGGGAAATCAGTGCACGCAAAGTTCCCGAGACCCACCCCTAACTGAAGAAGCGAAATATATGCAATTACAGCATGCCGATAATGTTAAGTATTATACAAAATGGGTTAATAAGTACAAATTTGATGGTAATTTAGATACATCTTCACTTATTAAACTTGTTAGACAACTTAAAACAGATGCAAAAGGTCAGCTAAAAAGGCAACGACAATTAGGAGTCCCTCAGGCACACAGGTGGCTTGAGGAAGCAAACCATAGGGAACAAAAGATTAAAAATTCAAAAAGCAATGTTCTTAGATAAAGAAGATAATAACTTGGTAATAGCAACAGCCCCTCCTCCTCCCCTCCACTTCCCTTACCAGAATATGAAGTGAGTGGACAAGCTGATCCACCTCCGCTATACCCAGCTGTTCCTGCAAAATCAAAACCGTTTGTCAGGGATCCTATTGAGACCAGGTCTCGAGCACACAACTTAAGAGGGGATATTGAACTGTGTGAAGTAAATAGAAATTCATGAGCTATGAGTGAGGAAGAGATATGTCCACTCATAGAAGTACCAAATCTGCAGGCAGGACAAGCAGGACAGGATCCAACTCTTCTAGTATATAGACCGTGGACACCGGAAGACATCCGGAAAGCCACAGAGGGAATTCCCCATCCAAAAGTTACTTTTAGAAAATTCTTAGAAGACTTACAGGGCATGAGGTTAAGTTACCATTTGAATGGAGAAGAAGTAGAGAAAGTAGTTAGACAAATCGTAGGTCCAGATTGGCACATGATCAGTGGCAACTGGAATCCCCGTGATGCAGAGCTTAGACCACTCCCACATAGTAACGCAGAACTGGACAACAGAGTGAAAGGTCTGACAGACCGAATCTCTGAGAAATGGAAGCCTAGGGCTGATTGGACTTGCATTAATCAATGCATACAACAAGAAGGTGAAACTGTTGATAGATATTATGCCAGATTATTAGAATGTTTTAACAACCATTGCAGAATGCAGATACCTGAAGATCAAACACATGATTCCCCATATGAGCAACAGCTGAATAATGCATTTTTAAAAGGCAATATTGCACCCATTAACAGCTTTATTACAAAGCACATGGTAGATCATCGTACAAGTAGATTACAGTCATTACTTGAATATGCAAGACATGCTGAAAGGCATTTTAATAGTAAAAAGAAAACTCAAGTATTTGCAGTAGAAGATGGATCAGAAGTCTTTGTAGTATAAGCTGGGAAGAAGGGTAAGAAAAATACCCAGGGAAACAAACAGTCTGATAAATGATCAGAAGACTTTGAAGAAAGAAAGAAAAGGGGTGAATGTTTCAAATGCGGGAAAAAGGGACATTTGCCAAGGGATTGCAGGCTAACTAAGAAGGTAACCATGGAAGATAAGGAGGGTGAGGAATGACTATATGATAGTCAGAAATCACTGGATAGGAATAAACAAGAAAAGACAAATGTAAATGTGGTAGAAAGAGTAGAGGATGTGACAGAAGGCATAGAGGATGTACATGAATTCATAGATAATGAAGAAAATGAAATTTTGGACTTAACATTATTGAGCTTAGAGCTCTACTTAGCAGACACAAAACCGGAAGTTACACTTCTGGTAGAAGGGAGGGAAGTCAAATTTCTGTGTGACTCACGGGCTTCACAGACCCTGATACATCCTTCCAAACTACCAGAAAATTCAGAATCACTAGACTACATATTAGTGAAAGCAGCTAATGGACAGCTATATCGGGAGCCACTCTCCCACAACATAGCGATAACTGACCCTGTTTCAGGGATGACCCAGAAAAGCAAAATTGTTGTTTCTGCAAAATGCCCAGTGAATCTCTTGGGCAGACATTTAATGCAAATATTTGGCATAGCCGTAGTTCCAACTATGCAGGGTATGGAAGCACAGCGACAAATGGATACTTTTGTAGTGCGACCGGCGGGTGAAACATTTTATTGGTACAGCCAGGACTTAGTTGCGACTGGTCCAGGGGCAGTAACCAAAGAACTGATGAACAGAGCCATCAGTAAATCCCCCTCCCTTGACACTGATAAACAGCATTTGTTACATTGCACTTTATATTACTGTAGCAGACCAGGACCTGATAAAGAATATGAACAAGAACTGTTTAGAAACCATGCTAATAGGTTAGTATTATGAAATTTGTACTGGGACACAGAAGGAAACAGTGTAGTAAGCTGTTCATTACCCCAGGAATTCCTAGCACTTTACAAATCTAATCGATTACCACGTCAGCTTAACTAAAGATAGAAATTTGAAGTGGGCAGACCTAGGAGAAAAAGTGACAAGGTGGGAAAAACAGACAGAGTTAGAACTCTCTGAACAAGGAGTACAAAAGCAGAAACTGAATTGGATAACACAAACACACCCAGCTCTACACTCACAGGCAAGTGAGGATAGCTGAGTAGCACTCTTACTAGAGGAAGAGGAAAAAGCCTTGCGAGACATACCAGAGACTCTCTGGTCAACAGGGAAATCAGATGTAGGACTTATCTGTACAGCAGGACCAGTTATTATTACGCCAAAATCAGCATTTAGACCTCAGAAAAGACAGTATCCCTTAAGGAAGGATGCACAAATAGGAATCAAACCTATAATAGCAGCCTTACTTAAGGAAGGAGTCTTAATAGAATCTCCTGATTCACCATGTAATACACCCTTATTTCCTGTTAGGAAAGCAAACGAGGAATGGCATAAGGTCCAAGATTTACAAGCTGTGAATGACGCAGTTATACCCAGAGCACCAACGGTGCCAGATCCACACACACTTTATTGAATGATTTGAAACCTCAACAGAAATATTTTTCTGTGGTAGATATTAGTAATGCATTTTTCTCAATACCGATACACCCAGACAGCCAATATTGGTTTGCATTTACATTTCAGGGGAAACGGTATACATATACGAGACTACCACAGGGGTATTGTGAAAGTCCAACAATATTCACACAAGAAATGGCAAGTAACCTGGCGGGATTTATCCCACTGAAAGGTAGTCAGATTTTACTTTATGTGGATGACATTCTGCTGGCAGCCCCCACCCAGCAAGAATGCAGAGAGGATACCATAGCATTATTACAATTTTTAGCTACTCAAGGACACAAGGTAAACAAAAACAAACTGCAACTTTGGAAAAAACAGGTTAAATACCTAGGATATGTAATATCCAAAGAAGGCAGAATATTAGATGAAGACAGAAAAACAGCAATATTACAAGCACCTAGACCAACTACCAAGAAGGAAATGATGTCCTTCCTGGGTACTACTAACTTTTGTCAGAGTTGGATACCAAACTATGCTTTGGAGTCAGCTCTGCTGACAAACTTGATATTCAAAAAGCCGATGGCAGCACAAGATTTATTACAGTGGACACCAGAAGCAGAATCAGCCTTCTGCAAACTGAAACAACTGATAGCTTCTTCCTTAGTTTTAGAATTACCGAACTATCATAAGCGATTTTTCCAAACTGTAGATTGTAAGCAAGGTTGTATGACATCAGTGTTAACACAAGAACATGGGGACAAACAACACCCCATAGTTACTATTCATCACAGCTAGACCCAGTGGCGCGATCCTTGCCCCACTGTGTACAAGCAGTAGTCGCAGCTGCAATGGCAGTGCAGGCTTCAGTCTCAGTAGTATTGTTCCACCCTCTCACATTGAGAGTGCCTCATGTAGTCGCAATTATTTTACTGCAAGAAAAAGTAGCATATCTTTCTCCTGCTAGACATCTTTCCTGTATGACTATACTGTTGAGCCAACCTCATATGACAATTGAACGATTCATAACTTTAAACCCGTCTACCTTGCTCCCAACCCCTGTAGATGGCAAACCCCACTGCTGCCTGCAGGAGATTGAGCAAAAGACACTACCTAGAAAAGACCTTACAGATGTTCCCTTGGATGATGCCAAGGTGACATACTATGTGGACGGCTCGTGCAGGAGGGGTATTACAGGACAGAATCTAGTAGGGTATGCAGTAGTTTCTGATACCGAGATTTTAGAAGCAAAGTCTTTTCCACACAACTTATCTGCACAAGCAGCAGAATTGATTGCTTTGACAAGGGCATGTACCTTAGCAAAGGGTAAGAAAGTAAACATTTTTACTGACAGTCAGTATGCTTTTTCTACTGTACATGTTTTTGCACAGCAGTGGAAAAATAGAGGAATAATAACATCTACTGGTAAACCAATTAACCATGCGCAATTTATTTTAGATTTGTTGGACTCTATTCAGTTACCTCAGAAAGTAGCTATTTGCAAACGCGTAGCTCATACCAAGCAACAGGATAGAATTTCAAAAGGTAATGCGAGGGCTGATACAGCTGCAAAACAAGCAGCTTCAGCTTCAGAAGTTTTTCTTTTGAGTGAGGAGTTACAACCATCTGAGATTTTAGACTTAGAAATGTTGAAAATAATGTAGACACTTACTACAAATGTAGAAAAACAGAAGTGGATAAAACGAGGAGCAATCCTTGAGAAGGGACTGTACATCTCCAAAGAAAAGAAACCAATCTTACCATCTAACTTGTTTACATATGCAGCTTTGTTAAGCCATGGGCAGTGCCATGTCTCAACAGGGGGGGTGGTACAGTTAGTGAATCGAGTGATTACAACGCATGGATTTACAAACTACACAAAAGATTTTTGTGCAGCATGCCATGTTTGTAACAAGCATCATGCACAAGGGGCATTGAAACCTAAGCAAGGGAGTTTCCCTATACCACCGTATCCGTTCCATACTATTTGTATGGATTTTATAGAACTGAACAAATGCGAAAATAAGAAGTACTGCCTTGTCATTACAGATATGTTTTCTAAATGGGTGGAAGCTTTTCCAACTAAAAATCCAGATGCAGCTACTGTTGCAAAAGTCCTTGTTAAAGAAATTATTCCTAGATTTGGCATACCAGAAAAGATTTATAGTGACAATGGCACACACTTTGTAAATCAAACTATACAACAACTTAGTTGTTATTTCGGGATATCGCTGAAGAACCATTGTGCATACCACCCCCAATCTGCAGGATTAGTAGAGAGGCAAAATAGGGTGTTGAAGAATAAACTTAGAAAATTGATTAGTGAGACACAAAATAACTGGGTGCACTGTTTACCTCTGGCACTGTTGAGCATGAGAACTGTTCCAAATGCAAAAGGGTTAACTCCTTTTGAAGTTCTGTTTGGGAGGGCATATTATATATCTCAATGGAAACCTCTCATGCCTGCAGAGCAGGAGGCTGACAGTTCACTTGCAGGGTATATGAGGTGATTTTTGAATAACAAACTTTTGCAGTTAAACTCTGTTTCAGATAAAGAACAAATGAAACCATCGGAAGCAGCAGTAGCCCCAGGCACCTGGGTCTGGGTGAAGATAGTGAAGAGAAAAAACTGGAGTTCTCCAAAGTGGGAAGGGCCGTACCAGGTACTACTGTCGACACCCACTGCAGTCAAGATCGCGGAGCGAGTGTCCTGGATTCATTTGACACACTGTAAACTGGTTAAAAACTTTGAACTGGACAAAAACCTTGTTACTGTTGTACAGCGAGAACAAAATGACCAGGTATAGAGCAAATAGAGACACTGACCGATCTCAGAAAACTTGCATGATTATTCTGGTAGCTATACTGATAACATTGTTCTTTTTGTTGTGGCCTTTCCTTTTTCCTGCCACAAAAGTTGAACTGATTAAACGTGATGAGTCGAACATAGACTGGCACCCAAACTTTAACACTTATCAGGCAATTACACGTGTGTATGCTGAGACTTTTAATGTTTCGAACTGCTGGATTTGCACAGCCATACCAACAGCATACGGGGGGTTATTAATGACTGCAGTCCCCCTAGGGGTCAATGAGACCTGGGAAAATTTGGTTTATGACACAGTAGCTATTAAAGCATATAAGGTAGCACTGTATTTTCCTGTGACACAAAAGGGAATTGTATGTTTTTATAAGAATGACACAATCCAAGTGGGTTGGAGCAAGTGTAATGTGACTGTACATTATAAATGTTATACCTAACCAAACAAAATGGGTGGATCTTGTAGTTCAAACTATGACTCATTTCTTGAGTCCATGCATAAGACTATTGACCAAGTGCAATGTAATCCTGTACTTTTTAAACAACTATCTGTAATAGATAGGAAAATGTTGCATGCAGGGCAGCCATTTCGTAACAAAGTAACTACTAAGGTAGAGGATTGTTATTTTGTGTGTGGTAAAAAAGCATCTAAATGGTTACCTGAGAATTGGTCCAGCAGTTGTTTTTTGAGGTACCTGGTCCCGGCCATACGACACACTGCAGTCTTGCCTCAGGGAAATATTCAAAATACCCGAGATGTGGCCAAGAAAGCTGTCAGAAAGCCTGAAAACCCAGTGGGACAGATAGAGGCGGGCTGGAAAGACCATCATACTGTGGGTACCAAACTGACGCACATGGACTTGAGTGATGCTGTTATATCGTGGGCAGACATATTACCTGCATATGGTGCAGGGAAATTGATTTGGGAGCTGCAAAAACTGTTCAAACTTCTCGAAGTAATGAGTAATGCAACTTTTTCTGCTCTTGAACTGATAACTGATGAACTGAATGCTATGAGAACTGTAGTGCTCCAGAACCGAATGGCTCTTGACTTCACCCTAGCGGCGAGAGGTGGTACGTGCACTTTAATTAAAGAAGAGTGCTGTGCGTACATAACAGATCATCATGAGATAAATGACCACCTTGAGGTGATACAGCAAGTGTCGGCCATGACCAAGCCAGGCCCAAACTCTCTGACAGACTTTTTCCAGAATTTGTTTGGGGGGGGTGGGGTTCCATCCTAATGAACATCTTGATTGCCATTTGTGTGGGGTTGCTTCTAATAGGAGCTTGTATTTGTTGTGGTATCCCCTGCATGAAAAAGTTGATCAAATAATTTATAGACATATCAGTTTCTGAGACTATGTATCAAAGTACTGAATTTGAAGAATTGTTAGAATGTGAAACACTTTCATAAGTTTAAACTGAATGACTTTCTTAACTGCAAATCCTGAATGGAAGAGGTTAGGAAAAGAAGCAAACTGTTTATTCTTTTGAAAATAGAATTAAAAAGTATTAACAGGGGGGAAGTGTCAGAAAAATATGTATGTGTGTATGCTTAATGCTAATTAGAAACTAATTAAGTTAACACATTTTTCATTCTATTTTATATGCACTGTTTTATATATAGTTGAGTTTCATATGAGACTGAAAAAATGCTTTTTGAAACTGCAGTGTGCTTTCTGAAACTTGCAAGATGCCTTCTGACCCAGTAATTGCTAGCACAGCAATATTCATGTTTATGCCTTTTGGAAATGTACTTGAGATGCAGGTGGTTATCTGCTAGGTCAGGAGAAAATGAATGAACAATGCTATATCCTGTAAATGTAATGATTTTAAACAATCAGCTCTGTTCGAAGTATGAGAACATGTGCAGCTGCAGAAGTTTAGAGATAGTGTAGACAAAGGATTGTTAGAGAAATGAACTACCCGCTTTGTGCTTGAATTAGCCATAGTACCTTGAATGGTAACACTGCATGTATCTAACCGGTGGTAGCCAAGGCCACGTTGTTTTCCTTAGGAAGTTTCTCACAAAAATTGATAAATCAGCAGAATATTGTGAAAATAATTATTACTAAACAATGATGATAAAACTTGTGATTCACTACATCAGCTTGGTAGGCAATGTCTTATTAGAAAGTGTATAAAAATGTAAGCATTTCCTGTTTCTAGTTAGACAAACTCTGTATTAGCACGTTTTAGTCTCCTTGCTGCAAGATTAAAGTGCCTACCGTGTTTTGATCATTTTTAAAGTATATTTTTCCTTTTACAATATATATATATATATATATATATATATATATATATATATATATATATATATATATATATTTATCCTGACAGAGTCAATAAAAAAATAAAGTTTTTTTTCTTTACCCAGTAGGGCCAAACCAGATAGTGTGAGTAGGCAATGGCTATGAAGACTTTCTATTGATGAAATGACTGACCCTAGCTATTTGCTGCTGTACTTGTGAGGACACGCGTGAATGGGCGTACCTTCATTGAAGGTTGTGCGTTAGGGCTGGCAATTCAGCATGTAAAAATCAACTGCCAATCATTAGCGGACCGGAGTTCCACTGTGGCGACCCCTAATCGGGAAAAGCCGAAAGACACAACAACTTCTGGTTTTGCAACATTAATATGTATTTGGGTGAAACAAGCAGGAATGCAAGTTATAATTACTGATCTATAAAATAACATATTTTAATGCATTTTATGTCATGGTTATGAGGGCTGTCTATGACTGAAATTATTGTCTCAGTTGTTTTGTTGCTGTAATTCTAGCTTTGCAAGACTAAATGATGAAATACAAACTATGACTATTGTTTATATGAATGAAATACATTAACAGAATCATTTTTTTAAACCTGGTGCAGATGGATTGGATACTCTAAATTGGCCCTAGGCGTGAGTGCGTGTGTGTGTGTGTGTGTGTGTGTGTGTGTGTGTGTGTGTGTGTGTGTGTGTGTGTGTGTGCCTTCTGTGGAAGGTTGGGTGCTGGGCTGGCAACTCGACACCGTAAAACTCCACTGCCAATCATGAGCAGACAGGTGATCTGCTGTGGTGACCCCTAACTGGGAAGAGCCGAAAGAAGAAGAAGAAGGGTCAAACCAGACACTGGGCAGACAGTGAGTATGGGGATGAAATGGCTGACCCACTCTTTGCTGCTGCAATTCTAACTTTTCAGGACTAATGTATATTTTGATACTCAAGCTTGAATACAACCTGAGATTACATTACTGCATTTTTGTTTTTCAAAAACAGTAACAATTATTTTTTATCCTAGAGTGGCCAGATCAGATATTGTTGATAGGCAGTAGGCATTAAGACTGTATGTGGATGAAATGACTGACCTAATGTTTATTTTTTGTAATTCTAGCTTTGCATTCTGTATTTGGGTAAAGCAAGCAAGAAGATAAGCTATGACTACTTTTTCTTTGCAACAAAAATATATTAATGAAACTATTATTATTTTTAATCCTGTCAGGGTCAAAGTAGATACTTTAGGTAGAATATAGGCATGGAGTTGGTTTGTGGATGTTGTGGATGAAATAATTGTCCCTTGTGTTTTGTTGTTTTAATTCTGGCTTTGAAAGAGTAAAGTGTACTTGGATAAAACAAGTGGGAGGACAAGCTGTCACTACTGTTTATGTGAAAAATACATTATGTAACCAGACACTGTGGGTAGGCAGTGGGTATGGTGACTATCCATGGATTCAAATAATTGGATCCTGCTGTTTGATGTTATAAGTCTAACTATGAAGAACTGAGATGTATTTGAGTGAAACAAGCTGGAAGACAAGTAGTGATTACTGTTTCTGTGAAACAAAATGTCCATTAATGCAATTATTTTTTATGCTGGAAGGGTCAGACCAGATACTTCAGATAGGTAATAGATATTGGGGCTGTTTGTTGATAAAAATGATTGGCCCTAAACTGTTAGAAGACATGCTTATGTTCTGCTGAGGAAAGCTTTTTGTATTATTGAGTAACCTACATGTGAGTGAAAACTGAAGCACTGAGCCCCAGTTGCCACAGGTTCAGCTCGCTGACAATCATAGGACATCACTGTCCATAAGTTCTGCCAGCAGGGAATTTTACCCTTCTTTGAGTCAGAGTGACCATGGAGTTGGTATATATAAGTTTGGGGGTATAGGGGTCTTGCCCCCCACATCATGGGGTGCAGGGGGGCTTGCCCCCTGGGAAAAACCATTTAAAAAAAGTGTTTCCTTTGGCTATTTTTAGCCTTTTTTGGCAAATACAGTTTGGGGATTTCAGTCCTTGGTGTATTCAGTTTTATCCTTTGATAATGTGAACATTATTTTTTGTAGAAATTAAATGGAATATTTACTGATTCAGCCCAGAGTATGTGCTTCTGGTTTATATTTGATACTGCATGACATTAAACTAGATATTGTGCTACATTTGTCTGTGATATTTTACAGTGATTGCATTTGTTTTCATAATAGCATATAATTGAACTAAGGTACAGTATTCATTGATTCATAGATTGTTACTAGGCTAATGACCTGGGGGGGGGGGGGGGGCTTTCTAAGCCTAGCCAAGTTTTCCCAAAAGAATAATGATGTCCTGCATCTAAGTAGGACATAGAGGGCCAGGCATATAAACTACCTCTGTCCATAAGGGACATGGGTGCCAGACCCGGTGCAAATTTCCTCCTCTCCAGCCATTGGTCTAGGTTGTGCTTAGGTTCATAGGTTCATAGGATGATATTAGGCTATTGCCCCAGAGGCCCTTATAAGCCTAACCAAGAATTTTGCCCATGTTCCCTCAAAGTCAGCACCTGTTTCCCCTGTCCGGCAGGTACACAGGTGGAATCTCAGGGGTGTATTTTCTGCTTACCAACTAGCTGTCCAGGTTCCTTTTAAAGAGGTCTAGAGAGGTACTCTGCTTGACATGGAGAAGGAGTCTATTTGACAGATGGGGGAGTCTTTGGGACACAAATCTATCCCGACAAAAAGTACTATTAATGTCATAGACCAGGTTAAGGCCTTGCATGTGGGTTGCGCGTGTGGACTTAGACTTACGGATATGCAGCAACTCCATTAAGGCTGGGTCTGAGATGGCCTTGCATGCCAGACACAGGTCACCACTTTGCAGTCTCAGTAAGGCCAGGTGTGATGTACGTTTTATTGAAACCAACGCTAATGCCTCAGCAAGCAAGTGCCTTCCAGGAGTATAAACTATAAAACACTCACACATCTTATATACTCAAATCTCTAGGCTTTTAGCCTTTATATACAGGATAGGTGTTTGAGACCCTGGATATTCCTGGTCAGGAACCTCTGTGGTCTCTCCAGCTGCTGCATGTGCTTGGCAAGGTACATGCCAAAAGGGGCATTGTACTTGATAATGGGTCTGATAAGGGAGGAGTACAGGGATGTTATGACCTCATTGTTCCTGGATGAAATACCCTTATTTATGAGGTGGGCCATGTAGAAAGCCTTCCATACAATGGAGGCAACATGGTGGTCAAAAATCAGGTTGCTGTCAACCTGGGTGCCCAAGTCTCTCACGAATGATTACGTGCTTAGTACATTGTTATTAATGTGATAATTAGTGGGGATGCAGTCAAGTGATGTTTAATGACATGCAGGTTAGGTGTGTGTGTGAATGGATGTGCCTTTTTTGAAGGTTGGGCATCGGGCTGGAAACTCGGCACTGTAAAAAATCCACTGCCAATCATTAGTGGACCGGAGTTCCGCTGTGGTAACCCCTAACCGGGAAAAGCCGAAAGGCATTAGTTTTAGTGGGGATGCCATTTTCCCCAAAGGGGATAATGATACATTTCTTGGCATTCAGTTTGAGGCTATGCTTCTGGCACCAGTCATTAGTTTGGATAAGGCCCTCTTGGAGAATGTTCACATCACTAGGGGAATTTAAGACAGTGCACAGCTTGCAGTCATCTGCAAACTCGGTTAGCCACAGACCACTGGTTTTTGGCTTGCATCTCAGAAAAGTATATCCCAAACAGTAGAAGTCCCAAGACTGATCTTTGGGGTACACCACTCATTATGAGTCTATTACTAGAGGTGGCTTCTCCTACTTTGACTGAGTGGGTTCTATCAGTAAGCCAGTTAGCTACTCATCTGGTAACATATGGGTTGATGCCTAGCTGGGAGAGTTTATCTATTATGGCCGAGTGGGGAATAGGCTTTGCCTAGGTCAAGGTAGGTGGTGTGCACTGTCTTCCCCTCGTCCATGGCTTTGATGATTGTTTCGAAGAAGTTGACCCAGTTTAACAGGCATGATCTCCCTTTGACAAAACCAAACTATGTGGGGTCAAGCATTTGGAGGTTGCCAATGTCCTCATTTATAAGGTCCATGATAATGCATTCCAGGGCCTTGCAGATCAGGCTAGTTAGGATGATGGGCGTATAATTTCCTGGGTCAGTGGACACACTCCACCTTTGTATCGAGGGATGACAGTGGCTGTCCTCCATTCAGCTGGCATGAAGTCGGTGCTCAGGCTTTGGTTGAATAGGGTGCTTGATGGAGTGGAGAGCTCATGCGTAAGTTCATATAGGATACAGCCAGGGATGTTATCAGATCCCATGGAGACTATTTTTTGCCTTTGAGAGGGCATTAAAGACCTGCTCCCTGGTGATGAGGGGAGGGAGGGTTTTAGGGGATGTCCAGGTTTGCTAATGGGGGGGACAGGTGGGTGAAGTTTTCACAGAACCTGTCTGCCAGCAGGTTGGCTATATCTATGGCATTTGTATATGTGGTGCTATTGACCACCAGTTCATAGCAGATTTGGGTATTATCTTTGAGATTGCAGACATATGTGAAGAAGGCCTTGTGATTATCCTTACTGGGTGTGGGCAATCTGGACTCGATGTTAGCCTTAGAGGATTTCACCAGTGACTTTATTTGCTTGTTCAGACAAAGGAGAGAGTGCTTACGACTTGGCACCTGCTCCTTCTTCTTCCTGGACAGCAATTTTTTTCCTTTTATTGTAGAGTTTGTTTATTGCTGCTGTCCAACAGACAGGTTTATTCTTCTTTGAGGAAGATGATTTGGTTCTGTCAGGTATTGCTGAGTCCATGCAGCTATGTAGGTGCTCATACAGTTTTTTGATGTAGGCTTGGGCATTAGTGCTAGATTCAACTGAAGGGACAGTGGCTGTGAAGCTGCTTATACCTGCTCTGAGGTGATTGTAGTCAGATTTGGAAAATATTTTTTGTTTGGCCCTGACAAGGGAGGGGGCAGGGGGGATGGTTACTTCAAAAGGGATCGCTTTATGGTTGGATCTTACCAAGGAGGATGACACTGTAGGGGTGCTACAGTGGCTACTCATGTTGGTTAGGACCAGGTACAGGATATTTTCACCTCTTGTAGAGGTGTTGACCAGCTGATCCAATGCATTGGCATTGATGAAGTCAAGGAATCTCTGGGCATTCATGTTTGGGCTAGAATAGGTCTTCCACACTATGGTTGGGTAGTTAAAGTCACTGAGGATCAAGGTAGAGTGTTGAATCTTGATGGATTCAAGTAAGTCCAGATAGATGGAGTGGGCGTCCTGAGTCATGGTTGGGGGTCTGCAGCTAGCTATAATTTGAATAGGTGTTTTGTTAACAGTTAACTGCACTTGGAGTGTCTCCTGTTTATCATACCGTTTGACCAGCCTGGAGGTGTGTATGTCTTTGATAAATATTGACACTGCACCTACTTTGGCTTTGTAGCCCTCCTTTTGGTGTCTGAAAGTATGGTAGGATGAGTAACCTGGTAAGGCTGGGGTGCTTTCCACAGCTTTGAACCAGGTTTCAGTGACTGCACAAATGTCAGCATCCTCCAGGGCAAGGAATGCTTGCAATGAGTGCAGTTTTATGCTAAGACTCCTAGCGTTTAGCAGCATGACCTTTAAATTTTGTTTAGAATAATTTTTCATGTTGGTAATTTTGTGCTCGTGACTTTCCCTAAAAATTCACTATGGGGGAGGCAAAAGCTTTTGCCAGAAGCTTGAAGCCCAGGGGAGACAGATAACGACCATCTCTGGTGAAGCATCATGGTCTGTCAATCATGTCCTCACAGGCTGTCAGGTACTGGAGCCCCTTGGAATGACACCAGAAACTAAGCCAATTGTTAAAGTCAATAATTTTCTGTTTGGCTTGAGGCATCATTCTGGGTGATGGTAAGATGCTGCTTAAGGCTAGGGACATACCTGTCTGGGACACATATTCAACAACCTCAATCATGTCTCTCTTCATATAGTGCAGAGAGGTACATCTCAAGTCATTCACACCAACATGGACTATGACAGAGTCATAACAGTACCTGTTGATAAGAGATTTGAGTGCGTGAGTAATAAGGTGGATTCTAGCACCTGACAAACAACTTACCGTGACTTTCCCCTTGTCTAGCCTGGTGAGAGGCACATCTGTGTGTCTCATGATAGAATCTCCCATGACTAGTATATTAGGTTTGTGCCTGGGACTTAGTGGCTGTGAGACACAGATGTGTATACTATGTGTGATGCTTGGTGCTCTGGGTTGTGATGTGTGTGTGTGTGTGTGTGTGTGTGTGTGTGTGTGTGTGTGTGTGTGTGTGTGTGTGTGTGTGTGTGTGTGTGCTTTTGCTTTGGAGGTCTCTTTTGTTTAGGTATGTTTTGTTGAGAACCCCTGCATATGTAGGAGTGTGTTGTACAGATGTGGGTGGTGTTAGAGGTGAGGTGTTCATAGTGTTTGTGCAGACAACCTTCTCCATGTCAGATGTACTGGCTTGTGACTGAGACAGCAAGGACTCTAGGTTCTTAATGTAATTGCATCTCTCACATATTGTGTTCCTAGCTGGTAGCAGTAGAAGGCTGTCTGTGTACATAAGGGAGTTGCTACACTGTCTAAGGATGCCCATATCAACCAGACTAACAGGAGAAACCATAGGAAATTGTCCTTCCATGGTTATCAGAATCTGTGGGAGAGGTCAGGGATAGTAGAGTGGATGCTATCTGAGGAGAGTACCTATAGGTGTGAGTAGGGATGGATAAAATCAATATAGTAGCTGCAGGTGAGGGCCTCACTTACACAAGAGTACTGGTAAGGGGAAAAATGCAACTGAAGTACCTCACAAAGGGTTAAAACAGTGCAGTGGCAGTGTGCAATGGGCAAACAAGCACAAACCCATGCAAATGCTGGGTTTAAATATCACAAAAACAAAACTAAACTAGAAACACTGGAATTGACTAATCAACCCTTGTCCCTGAGCTCTTAGCTCAACACCCTGTGTCCAGACCAGTTCCATCTAGTTCACTTACTCCTAATAAGTGCAGGCAGGCCCTGGCCAACACAAGATGGCGTAGCAGAAAACACAGGAATCACACAAACAGATCTAGATACAGAAAAACCTGTAACCAGACTATGCTAAACTATTTAAACACTGATTAGGTCAATTTAACACAGGAGAACAGATACACACTTAAATATAACAATAGCAAACAAGAGCAAACTGATTAAAACATGTTAACCGATTAACCAATAAAAAAGCTCAAAACTGAGCCCTGTTCCAGCAGTCTTCAATCAGGCAAGTTCTAACTGTGCACTCCTGCCACTAGGGTGCAAGGGAACCCTCTCCAAAAAACGATGGCCTGGATTAGTGTTCAAGTTATAAAAACAGAGCTAGATTCAGCAGGTCTGAATCTAGTCTATGCTATGGCAAACAAAGCTTAGACTGCTTAAACTGAGTAATACATGAACTCAGCTTTACATGGATGGGAAGTCTTGTTCCATAGGAGGGGCAGTCTCTGGGACACACATCTATCCCTCCAACATGTTTTGTTTAAGTCACAGACAAAATTCAGGTCCCTAGACCTTGTATTTCTGGTATGCTTTGATGTATGAATATGTAGGAGGTTCATAAGTGTGGGGTTTGTGGATGCCTTGTAAGCCAGTCATAGTTCACCCCTCAGAAATCTATAGGAGACTAAGTAAAGGGAAAGGGCTTTAAAGTGCTCTGCTTTTTTGGATTTTTTTTCACATATCATATAGTTCCTTAAGTTGATGCGTGTGTGTGTGTGTGTGTGTGTGTGTGTGTGTGTGTGTGTGTGTGTGTGTGTGTGTGTGTGTGTGTGTGTTTGCAGAAATTCTTATTTACTTACAAAATTGCTTGCATTTATGGTACTTACTGAGGTGATATTGCCTTAACTGGGACTTTTTGCTAGGCTATTATAATGCATATGCAAACTATGCCATTATGGGAGGGGTCTGTGACCTGCCATGATTAACCAAGTCTCACCTGGGAATGCCTTGAAATAGCTGGTACTGTCTGTAAATTTACTGTATGCTGGGCAGGAGTCACTTACCTCCACAACCACAGCCACAACACAATGACATGCAACAGAATATATATTGCTGTCTTATCACTTCCACCCTGCACTGGTGTACTTTCCAGACTGCATCTCCCCTTCTGCAAATTCCTGGATCCATCAATGCTAGTCAACTGACCAGACTGTGCCCCCCACACACACACACACACACTTTGCAGATTTTTGGCTCTGCCACTGCCCTCACCTATAAAGTTTTAAACCTATAGACCTTCTCCTTTTTTGCCAGCCAATTAACTGCAAGATACATTACTTATAACTTAAGATCACAATATCTGCTCAAGGAAGAGACTTTATGGTACTGTTCAAAGTTTCTCAAAACCAGCTATCACCTTCATTTGGGAATGTCTTCCACTAAAGATACAATCACACCATTCCTACCAAGCCTTCTGTAGCCTGCTTAGTATATAACTAAACTGTGAAGCCTCCTGTAAGTGCTGTGCAATATGTAACATATTTTAAATACATTCCCCTCCCTCAAGCCTATTATTTTCTCAAGACTATACTCTTTCTCTACCAATGATGTCTCCCCTTAACCTTTTTTCTTACCCTTCCCGCCTTCTTTCTACTATTCCTTACCTTTGTCTCTCTCTTCTGCCTTTCCTTCCCACTGTATACCTTACTATATTTGCTGTATACAGTGAATAGTTATTGTGTATGCTGCATTTTAACCCAGTTATTTTACTTGTCTCACAGTTTAAATGCTTATAGTTCTTTGCTAATTATATTTTGTTCTTATAGATGAATTTTAACTTATAATGCTAATTGCTTACTTTTAAAACATGCTGTGCTATTCATCATTATGTACGCAATGATTTGTAAGTCATATTTGTTATTTTATGTATATTATACTGTCTAGGACTGAGCCTAAAAAGGTCCACTGTGACTAGAGTTACTATGCATCTAACAAATGTAAATAAATAAATAAATAAACAAATGTTACAACTACCTTATTCATAACTCATAAGTGTACATTCTACTGGTGGTGGGGTGGAGAGCCTGATGGGAAAGATGCTGGTGGACTTCAGACATGTATTGCAATTCATTGAGGCAGTCCCCAAGATACAGCAATAACGCTGAGCCATAATCAGAATTCCTCATTAATAAATAATTAGGAAGTTTGGTTAGGCATCTTAAGTCACCCTGAAACTTCATACAGCTGTTTTTGATAAGGTCATTGTACTTCCCCAGTGTCTGATGTTGCACTAACGTAAGGTGAGGTTGTGGTTGCTAGGAAAACTGTGTACAGTTGACAATGAACTGAAACTTGTAAGCAGCAATATTAAGACAACTCTCAACTGTCCAGATTTTCACTGATTTTTGCCCAATATTTTCAGCCTGTTCCTCACAGAATTTTTGGTTTTCTGGCAAATCACTGAGGACTGAAGTCAGAAAATGACAGATATTTAAGCTTCAGACTTCATACCGTTTATAAAATTCCTGCTAATACAAAGTCTGTTGTCTATCAACTTTCTAAGTTTATAAGAACAATATTTAAAAATTCTCCCTATTTTCAGGTCATCTTCCCATTATTTATGGCTTTGTTCTGATTTCTTGCTCTAAGAATTTAAGAGGTATGGTAAGATACTGTATAACATTTTTTTTCTGCTTTTTGCAACAGATATTCCCAGGCTGCAGTGCTGAGTAAAGTGTGTAGCAATGTTAACAGATGGTTAAGCACTTAGTGGTTGTTCAGGTGCTCAGCACACACATCTTGTGATGAATAGTGTGCTGCATAAATTGACAGAGCACTGCACTACTGTTCTTAGAACCAAAATTTGCTGTACTTCCTTTCACTTAGGTGTAACTACCTCTTTGTGGTTCAACACAAAGCTTCCCGAATCCGGTGCCTAATAATGTGCATTTGGTATTCTCTTTTAAGTAATCCATTACTATAACCACTGTATGTCCTTCTAGTCCAATGTTGCAGTATTCATTGGTGTGGGATTTTCCGCCTCAGGCGATCTGACGTCATCTCCTATACAAAAGCTTTTGCCTGGCTGCTGTATGTGCGTGGGACTTCATAAATAATAAATAGGTCCATAAACCAGGGACCTTAAATGTGATGTCTGCATGCACATACCTCAGAACTTTTTAGCTGCAGACAATGTCACTTTGATCGTTCAGCTCCTACTCACGATTACTTCGAAAAGATAAGTACCCCATTGGGTTTTTTTGTTTACCATTAACATTGCTTGTGCTTGCTTTGCTGTAGTTTCTTGGCCGATGTCAGCTAAAAAAGGCAAATGAAATTGCAGCTGCCAGATACCGTACAAAGATACCCATGATAGGTGTGTATTTTGTATAGGTGGGGAACACGACTATACATCGTGTTCCATTTGTCAGTCCTTCGTGCCCAAGATGCTTTGCAGTCATTTGGCCGCATTAAATACATATATCTCAAGAGCCAGAGTCTTAAATGCCTAGCTCTAAGGATGGACCCAGAGTCAGTTGACCACACCAAACCGCCCAGGATGAACACCAAGGTTTCCAGGCCTATTCCTACTGTCACTCCACTGCCGGACGTCCTGTCAGCTTTCTGATATAGGGGCCGAGGGACGTCTGATTTCTCCATCAGCCTTGATGGTTCCCATTGTGGAAGTCATTTCTGCAGTCATGGAAAGCATGTCCATGGAGACTATTCAGCGGTCGGCCCCAACCGACATTGAGGGGGAACCTCTTGTTGGATGACCGACCTAGTCTTCTCTCACTGCAGGCCAGGTTTCAATACCTAGGCCGTCCCCAAAGCCGACGCCATCCAAAAAAATACAGAAGACAAAACATATCACTCCTCCATCTGAAGCACAGCCATATTGGCAGGCTTTTACAAACTCTGTCATGCAGGCCTTCATGGTCCTTAGGCCCACAGGCCCTGCACCTTCCACCGTCCCAACATCCAACTACTCAAGAGGGAGAAGAACAGCAATATCAATATGATTCCTCTTCAGAGGAATCAGTCTCTTATGTTTCTCAAATTGCTTCCCCTGTTGACTACTATTCCCCAGATGAAGACTCCATTGAAGGAGACTCCTCACCTGAAGATTTAACTTTTGGGTAAACTATAATTAAAATGAAGGAGTACTTCAAGTGGGACACTACCTTGATGTCTGACACCCAGAAGGGATATTTTGAACTTCTGCAATTTGAGTCTTCCTCTCCTTCAGCTATACCACCTGTGCTTCCAGCTTTCCTGGATGCATTCAGCTATGTCTGTAAGAACCCAGACTCACAGCCCCCAGACCCAAAAAGACCAGACAGGTTTTATAATGTGCCTGATGACCAAAAATTTCTGGTCAAACCTCCACTGGCAGATCCAGCTGTCATTGCTGTGGCACCATACAGACAATCTAAACAGATAGCTTCTGCCTCTCTTCTACCCACAGATAAGGACAGTAAAACCATGGATAGACAGGGCAAAAAAGTGTATACTTCCTCCACCCTGGCTTTCAGAGTCATTAATTACCAAACACACATGGTGAAATACGCTCTGGACCTAGTGTCTAATGCCTGTACCCTGCTAGCCTCTACACCTGACTTTCTTACTAAGTCTGACATTGCATCAAAACTCTCCCTAGCCACCCAAATGGCCAGACACTCCATCAGGTGTAGTTATGATTCAGCAGAAGCCTCTTCCAGGTCTGCATCTACTGCATCTGTCCTACGCAGTTATTCCTGGCTATGCTTACAACCTCTTCCAGAGGATTTCAAATCAAAAATTGTGGATGCTCCACTGGACCACAACCTACTTTTTGGCAAAAATTGAGCTGAGCTCTTCAAAAACTTGCAAGAGAAAAGCAAAGAGCTGCAAGACATTAAACATTTGCTGGTGTCCCCCTTCCCTAAGTACTACAGGAATTATCCTGCAAAAACTTCCTTTGTCAGGAGGATGCCTTCCACTTCTCATCCCTCCTCCTCCAGACTGAGAAGAGTATCCAGTAGACAGCCTTACTCCAGACTGAGTAACAACCATCCACCTCCAAACAGCTCTTTCCCAACAGAGGGGGGGCCTCTTCTGCATGACTGCCTTGCCCACCTCCCCATATCTGCCTGACTAGCCCACTGCCTCCCCTTCTGGAAAACAATCACCTCAGATCAATAGGTCCTTTCCATCATTCAAAGAGGATACTTTCTATCTTGGAGGGAAAAAACAATGCCAAAAAACATTCCCTTCCCACCAAAAAAAACCCAGCTCCACCTATAGCCCATATATTTTGCAGGAGCTCCTCTCCCTAGGAACTATAGAACCAGTCCCTGTGGGCCAGGAAGGAAAAGGATTCTATTCTCATCTATTCCTAGGCCCAAAAAAGGATGGGCCTTGGAGACCCATACTAGACCTATCCTACCTAAATCAATTCCTAAAAGTTCCATTCTTCAGGATGCTCTCTCTGCAAACCCTCCTGCCCCTGATACCACCCAAAGCCTTTATGGTCACTCTGGACTTAAAGAAAGCTTATCTCCACATTCCTATCATGCCCTCCCACAGAAAATTCTTGAGATTTACTGGCATTTCCTCACATTTTCAATTTATAGCCTTGCCCTTTGGCTTATCTACTGCTCCAAGAGTGTTCATAAAATGCCTGGCTCCTGCCATTGCATTTTGCTGAACCAATGGTATCCAAATATACCCTTATCTGGACAACATTCTCCTTCTAGCAGAATCAGAAAACATGCTCCAAACTCACCTAAAATTCACCATAACCATCCTGCCCAACTTGGGGTTCACCCTGAACCTTCCAAAGTCCTCTCTGCACCCTCAGCAGGACAAAGTTTTCCTTGACTGCAGGATCAGATCAGATATGATGAGAGCCTTCCTCCCACGGGACAAAGTGCAGTCTCTCTCAAGTCACTTCTAGGAACTTCTGGGAGTATCCCATCTTTCAGCAAGGCAGTTCTTACAAGTAGTGGGACTCCTGGCAGCCATGATCCCCATGCTCCCTTTAGCCAGGATGCACATGAGAAAATTTCCAATGGTACTTAAAGAATGTATGGTCTCAGCACCAACACTCCATAGACAAACTAATCCACCTTCTGCCCTGCCTAAAGTCAGAACTGAGGTAGTGGATTCAGCAATCCTCCTCAACCAAGGCATTCCCCTACAACTTCCTCCACCTACACAATCCATGCACACAGATACATCAGACCTAGGGTGGGGGCAACTCTAAAAGATTTCAGGGTTCAACAACCTTAGAACCCTGCCCTTCAAAAACAACACATCAATGTCAGGGAGATGACTGCAGTCTTGCTGGCCCTTCAGGCCTTTCTTCCCATCCTTCAAACAGGCCTTCTTCACATTCTTACAGACAATACCACAGTCATGTCATACCTGAACAAACAAGGAGGGACAATACCCTATCTCTTATGCAGGATAACCCTACAGATTTGGGAGCTAGCCACCCAACACAATCTTTTCCTGCAGGCCTCTTACATCTCCTCTCAGGAAAACAAACAAGCAGACTTTCTCAGCAGAACCTCCTCTCACCTTCACGAATGGATGCTAAACAGGGAAACCTTTCTAGACATAGTCATTGCTTCCACCCAGAACAGGCAACTAAGCAAATTTTGCAGTAGGGATCACACTCCATCAGCCTGGATAGTGAATGCCTTCAGCTTTACTTGGAAGGGGATGTTCCTTTATGCATCCCCCTTTCCCACTAATACAAAAGGTCCTTCTGAAAATCAAGAAGAACCAACCGAAAATGTTGCTGGTGACTCCCTACTGGCCAAGGCAACACTGGTTCCCCCTTCTCCACTCTTTAGCCAAGGGCAATCACTACAAGTTACCCCACAAGGTGGACCTAGTATATCAGCAAAAGGGATCTCTTATTCACCCTCAGTTGGAAATGCTCAACCTAACACTTTGGGTGATCAACTTCTAATCCCTGACAGACAGCTCTTCTCTGAGGACATGCTCTCAATCCCGAGGGAGGCCAGGAAACCAACTACTAGAAAGACATACCTATCTAAATGGGAAAGATTCTCTAAATGATGCCTTCCTAAGGGCAGGGACCCAATGCAGGCTGACCCCTCCCTAGTCCTTAGCTATGTTTGCATTCTCATTAAGGTTGGACTAGCTTACTCCTCTGTGAAAGTCCACCCTTCAGCCATTTCTGCCTGCTTACCCTTACACCCACCCTGTTTTCCAGGCTGGATGTTAAGCTTTTCTTGAGAGGGGTCCTACATATTAGACCACCAAGAAAACCCATCCTTCCTCCCTGGGACCTCAACTTTGTGTTAGAAAAACTCACCTTACCTCCTTTTGAGCCAACTAGTTCTGCCACCTTACAAATGTGCACATGGAAAACTATTCTTTTAGTGGCCATTGCTTCCACTAGAAGAGTGTCAGAACTGCAGGTCTTCATGACCTGCCCCCCCCCCCCACACCACCTTCCATATAATGACAGAGTTACCTTACGTACAAATCCTTCCTTTTTGCCCAAAGTGGTAAATGAACTATCCTTAAACCAGTCTATGTACTTACCTACCTTCTTCCCAACTCCAACCAACAATGCAGAGAGAATCCTTCATTCCCTGGATGTACACAGACAGTTAAGATTCTACTTAGACAAGACTAAGTCCTTCAGAAAGTCTGACCAACTCTTTATCTCCTTTCACCCCAGAGCTCTGGGCAAGGCCGTCTCCAAACAAACCATTTCCTGTTGGATCAGGAAATCTATTCTTTTTTGTTATTCACACCATGGCAAAGTCCTACCTCAGGGTGTAAGAGCTCACTCAACCAGGGGCATGGCTACCTCCAAGGCCTTTCTCAAAGGCCTGGACACAGCTTCCATCCTGGAAGATGCTACCTGGTCTACGGTTCACACTTTCACCAAACACTACAAACTAGACCAAGTCTCCAGGGCCAGGGCAGGCTTTGTTAGAGCAATCCTGCAAGGATTCCTAGAATCCTCTACCTGTGCCTCCTCCCATTTCTCCTCCTAAGCTGTGGTACTCTCACACACCAAATGAGTACTGCAACACTGGAATAGAAGGACATAGAATAGTTATGTAAAATCTTACCATAACCATAGCTGTCCTTCTCTTCCATGTTGCAGTATTCCTTCCCACCCTCCATAACCCCTATTCTTCTCTTACTGCAGGATCTGGCCTCTGGCCATTGCTTCCACTCTGGAAGGCTTATCTGTTCAGCCTTACAGTGGCATCTCTTCCTTTTGTTGGCATCTTGTTCTCCTGACAGGTTACTCCTCGGGGCTTCAGCTTCTAAGGTCTGTGTGTGCAGACGCCACATTTAAGTTCCCTAGTTTATGGCCTTATGTGTGACATCCCATGCACCTACAGCAGCCAGGCAAAAGCTTTTGTATAGGAGCCGATGTCAGATCACCTGAGGCGGAAAATCCCACACCAATGAATACTGCAACATGGAAGAGAAGCACATCTATGGTTATGGTAAGATTTTACACAACTATTCTTTCTTTAGTTGAAGTTAACTTTAGACTGGTGCCAGCATGTAACTACTTTATAATTTTATTTTCATGTCCTTTTTGAGTAAAGGTTGTTAATTGTTTATCTTGGATACAGCTGAATTATGAGGCCAGCATTAGGATGACTCACTTTCAGCTGTGCTATGGTGAGGTCTGGTTTGTTAACAGGGTAATATTATAAAGGTAGATGGTTACTGGTTCTGCTTAATTATTATTTGTTTAGAGTGTGATAAAGATTATGCTACATATAAGTGGGTTTATAATATGTTAAATAGTACATAATAAATAAAGATTACATGCTGACTGGTGCAGATATCCCCTGATTCCTGTTTATTCTGTAAAATGTCTTTCTTTCCTTTCTTTTTGTTTGTTCTCCATGCTCTTGTTATATATATTTCACAAAAATATGTTATGCAGAAAACTGAATTACACATTTGTTTATAGCCACTGTATAAGACAGGTTGGCATATTATCTGAGAGGAATTCATTAAAACATCACTGACTTTACATACACATTTGAAATTGTCATGGGGCTTCCTGTTTTCAAGTAAAAAGCCAGCACAATGGTATCTAAGTTATTTGTGGCAGTATATCCAGTTAAATAAACATGTCAGAAGCTAAACATTACCTAATAACCTAACCGCTTGCAGAAATATAACAGAAGCTGTCAGCTTAGGCATCTTGTCCCCTCCCCAAAGAGCCTAAAGAGAGGAAGGATTCAGATATGAAGCTATGGTAACTATGTTTCCTTAAAAATGTATTTCTAGACCAAGAATAAAAAATATATTTTTTTTTTCTCTCTCTGGATCCTAGACTTAACAATGCTGACTTTTTAAAATCACATGACATCAACAATACACTTTTAAACAATTGCAAATTTTACTGATGTTTATTTTTGTTGTGTCAAAATAAAAAGTAGAATGGCAAAATTCCATTTTCTCTGTCATGTAATGTGGAAGAGAAAATATATAAAAGGCAACAAAACTATAAGGAGAAAGTTCTTTAGTTCTGAAGTTAAGTTAAGGACAAGGCAAATAACTTAGTGACCTAATCAGAGCTATTATTTTAGGTTCAGAAACATGTTTCCTTTTTTATAAGAACAATCAGATTTTGCAGTGACACTGAAATGATGCCAAGCTTCCTGTTGACTAACATCTCTATTAAATCATAATTACAGCAGCTATATTTATTATCAATAGCCAGTGATCTGTTGTTACTTGGAATATGCACCACCCATTATTAAAAATATTCCTTTCTGTGTTTACTGATGCAATGATTGATTTTCAGATGTTTCTTCATGCATTAGACTGTGATCATTCAATCTTGGTCTCTCAGACACACACACACACACACACACACACACACACACACACACACACACACACACACACACACACACTGGTGTGTGTGTGTGTGTGTGTGTGTTTGTGTATGTAAATAAATATATGAGGTATAAAACAGCTTTTCTCATGAGCAGCATATGCCTGAGTTCCTTCAAGCAGCTTTTGGTTTATAGCAGATTGTACAAAGAGGTAACATACCCCCCCCCCACACACACACACACACACACACACATGTGGCTGTGCATTCAGCATGGCTTGCATCAAATCACATGGAAAAAAAACATCATTATGCTTGTATGGTTGCAGTCTGGGAGTCTGCACTTCATTTTGTCTTGGAGTTGCTATATATATATAAGGTGGGGGAAGGTAAAGTCCATTACATGGGAATACGGGGGATGGGGTGTGTTTGTCTGTGCAAAAAAGCTTTTATTTTAGATTTTGCCAGGTTGTGGATTCCTGAGTGCTGACTACGTCTGCAGCCTTATGACGTGTTCTCCTGGTTTCTGAGGTCCTGAACCAAACCCACATAACACATTGTCTTTAACACATGTGATCTTTCTCAAATATGCAAAACAGCATTAGCCCACATGCATCCAGTTTTATAACATGCAACCATGATATTTCCCAGGGTAGCATAAAGAGCCCTGTAAGCATGGGTCACAACTGAGGCATATGAGAAGACTTACCAATGTACATTGCAGTAATCAGAGTTCAGGATGAAGCTTCCCAGTGGCCGTATGAGGTATTCATAGTAGGTCCAATATCATTACTAAACACAGCAGTTGCAGCATTTGACAGCTGAAACCAAGGTAATGTCTTTAAAGCTGGCTATGTTCCTAAAACAGATTAATATATTTTTTTTCTTAATACAGAGCCATTGGTATTGTTAACCGACAGTTACAGCTATCTGTACAGTAGTGACCTCAACTTTAGCAAAAATAATCTGAACTTCACGTTTGATGGCCTCAGCTCTTATTCAAGCAAGATATCTTGTCCTTCCTTTTACCGAATGAGCTGTTTCTCACCAACCTTTCACTTTATTACTTTACATTTTCTATCTGCTCCTTATTCCTTTTTAGGTATACTGTCCCATATTTCCCCATTGTACTGTCTTATTCCTTTTTAGATATATAGTCCTATACTCAGAGACCAGATACAGCACTAGATGACCAAGGTAGTTGCCTAGGCCCCATTGGCTGGGAGGGGGTCTCTGTTGGCTTGTAGGGGACCTGCTGGCCAGGAGATATTTTTTTAATTAAAAAAAAATGCAATTGTTTTTAAGGGTGTTCTTCTTTAAAAATGCCCTTTGTGTTTGGTCACACAGATGCAACAGGTGTGTGTGATATGTTTACATCTTTGTCTTCTCCATCTGTGCAACCTATTGTTTACATCTTCATCTTCCATGTGCACGGAATTTGAATACCAAAAGATGTTTGGACTGTGGACCATGAATACACAAGTAAAAGGTAGGTGTGTGTGTGTGTGTGTGTGTGTGTGTGTGTGTGTGTGTGTGTGTGTGTGTGTGTGTGTGTGTGTGTGTGTGTGTGTGTGTGTGTGTGCATTTGTGTGGAAGAGGTAGGTAGGGGTGTGTGTATGTGTGTGTGTGTGTGTGGAAGAGGTAGGTGTGTGTGTGTTTATGTAAGAAGTAGGTAGGTAGGTGTGTGTGTAAATGGTAGGTAGGTGTGTATATGTGTGTGTGTGTGGTGTGTGTGTGTGTGTGTGTGTGTGTGTGTGTGTGTGTGTGTGTGTGTGTGTGTGTGTGTGTGTGTGTGTGTAAAAGAGGTAGGTGTGTCCGTGTGTGTAACAGATGGGTAGGTTGTATGTGTGTAAGAAGTAGGTAGGTAGGTATGTGTGTAAGAGGTAGGTAGGTCTAGCTGTGCGTAGTGTATGTAAGAAGTAGGTAGGTAGGTATGCATGTAAGAGGGAGGTTTTGTGTGTGTGTGTGTGTGTGTGTGTGTGTGTGTGTGTGTGTGTGTGTGTAAGAGGTAGGTAGGATACCTCTCAACTGTCCAGATTTTTGCAGAATGTTTAGATTTTTGCCCCATATTTTTGGTCTTTTCCTCACAAAATATGTGATTTTCTGGAAAATCATTTGAGGATTGAAGTTACTACATAATATCCTTTAGAAAAATGCATACGAACACAAATCATGTTATTCTAGCAACATTTAAAGTTCATGAGAGCAATATTTAAAATATGTCCCTATTTATTTTAGGCTTTGGTCAGATTTTTTTACTGAGAGGTATGGTAGATTGGGGTATGTGTGGGCGAAATGCCCTAGTTATCAATAGCAGGTAGGTAATAATGTGGTCAGGCTCAAACCCTGTACTTTAGTTACAGGAAACGAGCTCAAATCAGGTGATTAGTAATTTGGTCAGGCTCAAACTCTGTACCTGAGTTACTGGACACAAAAGCCCAAATTCTCTACTGCAACTTCCAACCTGCAGTTTTCAGGGAACTGCGTTTCAGGTAAATTTTTTAAGGAAATTAGTTTCAGGTGCATTTTCAAGGAACTGTGAGCTTCAAGAGAAGAGAAGTTTACTGCTGCTCTTGCTGTTTGTTTACAATTTGCAACTATTTTGTTTAGCAAATGGCATCATTGTTGTGCTATTGATTTGATATGCATTGTTTGTAGCACAATAGGTAGTGCACTTGCTCTTGAAGCAGATGGCTGTGGGTTCTATTCCCACACCACAGAGATGGATTGCTGATACAATGGGGTTCTGAGTATATTTTCCTTTTGGATGAGATGCCTAGTAGCTCTGAACCTGTTATCATTTTGCCATCCATTCCATATAGCAATATTACCATCTTATCATTTTTTAAATGTAAAATAGGCAATTTATTCTTCAAGTGAATTAGGCACATAATTTGTAGATGAAACATTAAAATATAAAGTTGTTTGCTAGCAGCAACCTCTTCAATAGTTACAATGTGGAATTATTCCGATGAATTTTATTTCTGCAGAGATTGTGCATATTGACTGATATTGGTGGATTGTAATGACAGAAGTTTGAGTGGCTTTTATGGTTGAAATGTTCTGAAGTGGGCAGCTTTGTCATTGTTTCATATGTTTTGCTTCATTGCTTACTGGAAAAATGTTCAAAACTATAACTTTAAAACATACTCTAACAATTGGTGCTGTATTACACAAGGGATATAATTTAATACAATCAGGAAGGTGAATCAAAGAACTCTTGCATGTTTGCATGATCCTAAAAATGTGTGTAAGGGGCCTATGATTTGAAAACAGCCCAAAGGTAAACTTAATCTTCCACTGGCCAGATGCATTTTCTTTGAATGTGAGTTTCAATGAAGCTTCAATGAATGTGAGTTTCAAGGTCAGAGAAGCTTTAATGCTAAGTTGGTTTTCATTATGAGATTGTATTGTTTTGTTTAGCAAAGGTCTATCAGTGTTTGTGCTATAAAATTTGAAATAAAAACTTTAAATTCAATCTAAATATCTTTAATCATCATAGAAGTAAAGCAGAAAACAATATGCACACTGAGAGGCTTGAACAGTGTTTAAGGTAAATGGGGAGAAATAGCCAAGTAATGGGACACTGGAATGGTTTGGGGGTTGCATATGGGGGGGGGCTTGATCCATTACCCTGCCTAGAGCTCCATCTGACCATGATCCAGCTTTGGTCTTATTGCTTTTTAGATATGATGTCACATACTTCCTCATTTGTACCTGTCTTATTCCTTTTTAGGTATGTTGTATCATACTTCCTGGTTGTACCTGTCTTATTCCTTTTTAGGTATGTTGTATCATACTTTCTCACTGTACCTGTCTTATTCCTTTTTAGGTATGTTGTATCATACTTCCTGATTGCACCTGTCATTCCTTTTTAGGTATGTTGTATCATACTTCCTCATTGTACCTGTCTTATTCCTTTTTAGGTATGTTGTATCATACTTCCTCATTGTACCTGTCTTATTCCTTTTTAGGTATGATGTCACATACTTCCTCATTGCACCTGTCTTATTCCTTTTTAGGTATGTTGTTTCATACTTCCTGATTGCACCTGTCTTATTCCTTTTTAGGTATGTTGTATCATACTTCCTGATTGTACCTGTCTTATTCCTTTTTAGGTATGTTGTATCATACTTCCTCATTGTACCTGTCTTATTCCTTTTTAGGTATGATGTCACATACTTCCTCATTGTACCTGTCTTATTCCTTTTTAGGTATGTTGTATCATACTTCCTCATTGTACCTGTCTTATTCCTTTTTAGGTATGATGTATCATACTTCCTGATTGTACCTGTCTTATTCCTTTTTAGATATGTTGTATCATACTTCCTCATTGTACCTGTCATTACTTTTTATGTATGTTGTATCATACTTCCTCATTGTACCTGTCTTATTCCTTTTTAGGTATGATGTCACATACTTCCTCATTGTACCTGTCTTATTCCTTTTTAGGTATGTTGTATCATACTTCCTGATTGCACCTGTCTTATTCCTTTTTAGGTATGTTGTATCATACTTCCTCATTGTACCTGTCTTATTCCTTTTTAGGTATGTTGTATCATACTTCCTCATTGTACCTGTCTTATTCCTTTTTAGGTATGATATCACATACTTCCTCATTGTACCTGTCTTATTCCTTTTTAGGTATGTTGTATCATACTTCCTCATTGTATCTGTCTTATTCCTTTTTAGGTATGTTGTATCATACTTCCTGATTGTACCTGTCTTATTCCTTTTTAGGTATGTTGTATCATACTTCCTCACTGTAACTGTCTTATTCCTTTCTTAGGTATGTTGCATCATACTTCCTGATTGCACCTGTCTTATTCCTTTTTAGGTATGTTGTATCATACTTCCTCACTGTAACTGTCATTCCTTCCTTAGGTATGTTGCATCATACTTCCTGATTGTACCTGTCTTATTCCTTTCTAAGGTATGTTGTGTCATACTTCCTCGTTGTATTTGCCTTATTCCTTTTTATATATGCTGTCCCATACTTCCTCCTTTTACCTGCCTTAGTCCTTTTAAGGTAAGCTATACCAAACTTCCTTGTTGTACCATTCTTATTCCTTTTTCCCCTTGTGCTGTCCTACATTTTCTCATTGTGCCTGCCTTATTCCTTTTTAGGTATGCTGTTCCATACTTCCTTCTTGCACCTATCTAATTCCATTTTAGGTATGCTGTACCGTACTTCCTTATTGTACTTGTCTTATTCCTTTTTAGGTAGGCTGTCTAATACTTCCTCCCTTTATTTATCTTATTCTTTTTTATGTATGCTGTCCCATACTTCCTCATTGTGCCTGCCTTATTCCATTTTAGGTAGGCTGTTCCATACTTCCTCCTTATACCTGTCTAATTCCATTTTAGGTATGCTGTTCCATACTTCCTCCTTATACCTGTCTAATTCCATTTTAGGTATGCTGTCCCACACTTCCTTACTGTGTCTGCCTTATTCCTTTTTAGGTATGCTGTCCCACACTTCCTCACTGAACCTGCCTTATTCCTTTTTAGGTATGCTATTCCATACTTCCTCATTGTGCCTGCCTTATTCCATTTTAGGTAGGCTGTCCCACACTTCCTCATTGAACCTGCCCTATTCCTTTTTAAGTAGGCTGTCCCACACTTCCTCTATTACTACTCTAGCAGCTGATAACCTGCCAGCAGAGCACATCAAAGTAGCAGCTGAGACCTTAGAATGTCCAGTCTCCATCCTCATAGATCTATTATTATGTCGTATGTTCCTGAAATAGGGCAAAACACATGGTCCTGCTTCCTCCCAGTCTTTATAGATGTCCTCAGTGGATCTGTTCTTATAACCTTGCTAGTCAACATATGTATTAATAAGCTTTATACTGTCACATCTTTACCCACTATGATTTAACATGTAGATGATGCTACAATCATTTGCTCTTCCCCCTGCTTGTTATGCTACATACTATTGCTCAGGAATCATACTCGGCAGTAGGAAAGTAGAGTGATAACATTACCTGACATGTAATGCTAAAAAAAAAAAAAAAAAAACTGAACCGATTCTCTTCCTGTCTAAAACTAGTTCCCAAAACTGAAATACTTTTAGTATTTCCTCTTCTCAAAATATTACTTTTGAGTAGGTTTCCAACACCAACTTGCTTGGTGTGACAATTGATAAGTTCAGGTTTGATATTTGCTACATAATGTCATAAAAAAGCTCACCAAAGGCTTGGAGGTCTATACAGAGCAAAATCATTTCTCAGTAGCCCAGGTGGTAAATCTACTGCATATGCTTGTCTCCTAGCAACACTCCTATACTCTGACCCTGTCCTCATTAACATTCATAACAAACTCCTAGGAAGGCATAAATAATGCTGCAATAAAACTGCCAAATTCACTGCTAATTTGCCTAACAAATCCCATAACTGCCTTGCACTTTCAAAAATAAACTGGATGGACTTCCCAAACTGCCTTAAATTCCTTCAACAAAAAAGTACTCATTCCATACCTCATCACCCAGATGAATGCCCTTCACTGTATACCCTCCTGTGGTGGTATAACCATAGCAGACCACTCAACTCTAAAGATAAATTCCCAGCCCAACAATCTAAATCCCAGAATATCAGTAGATGCTGTTTACTCAAATATCTCCCAGTATGTAATACCATACCCAGCCCACTTAGGGAAATCTATCTATTTACCTATCTATCTATTCCTATGTATAGTCTCATCTTGTAATAAACGTTACTTATAATGAATATTGCATTTCTTCTAACTCCTGACGGCTAGGCAGACAATGAATGTACACAAACAACAGTAGCCAAGGCAGGATGACTAAAGTGTTCAGGCTGTGAAAAGTCATGGCTATTTCGCAGCTAATCAGGCCACTTTCAGTGGTGGCCCAAGTTGATCTGAAAATGCTGTAAAGTTTATCTGTGAAGCATTACATGGAATTAACCTAAATACAGAAGACAAGTAAATGAGTATGTATCTGACTAGAAATAAAAAGCACAAAACTAATGAAAATAGCGTTAATCAGATCTTGCATATTTCAAGAGTATACCTAGGGGTGTGGTTGGGGTAGTCTAGTCTACTTCTGCACAATGTATATCATTTTCTGTGTGAATTATTTTTCACATCCAGTGGAAGCTTAAGGATGCTTCTCTCATCTGAGTGTGACTCACTGTGCCACTCCAAGAACGTGTCTTAGAATTTTGATTACAGACATGCTACAAGGCCACTGAAAGCTGTGTAATTGGGCACATGGTGAGTTGCTGCTATGTTCATCTGGGATACTGTACATTGGACTCTGATGGGAGCAGTAAACCAGAGTGTCTAGAGTTAAGGTGGGGTAAGTAAAAACTCATGAATAATTCTGTGAGGAAGATGAGGAGGAGGCCTAGGAAGTGGGAACAACACTAGGTAGTAGAGAACTAAGGCTCCAAGAAATGGGGTAGTACTATTGTGCCCACAAAATGGGATGGTGCCAGGGGGTGCCATTTCAACTACAGTCAGTTCTGTTTGCAGAATGTACAGCTGGGGGTTTCATGCCTCTGGCTAGCATGAAAGTGAGAATCTGTTTTAGCAGTTTGAGAAGATGAGCAAGTAACATGTGGCTGTGGCTGTCTTGATTGTTAACTATGTAGGACATGGTGGTTGGAAACTGATTGATTAAGGATGGTGTTGGAATTTAAAAAATCCCAATGATTTGGAATAGTTCATTTATAAATTTTGCTTGCACGGCAAATCATTTGCAATAATAATTTCAAAAAAAATTCATTGTGGACCTTTTCTTCCCGGGCCTCGACTGAAAAAGGGTACCTTTGACCCAGTGGACCTTCCTGGTAAACAAATGCAAATAAATAAAATAAATAAATAAATAAACTTGCCCTGTCTAATAAAGTATAGTCAAAAATGTATTCAGGTATTTTTGTGCATTTTTAGAACCACAACTCAGGACAATATAAAGATGTGGAGAAGTTTTCTCCTACTATCAACAAACAATTTTAATCAAAACTATGAAGATTGCCTTTTTTTATATTATACTCATGTGTATGAGGACAGTCAGCTCAAAGATACCATATTTAACAATTGTGTTTTATTAGTTCAGTTCAGTTTTAATTTTATAATTAATTTGAAATGTTTCTCTCTGAGTAAAGGCAGAAATCGTGTTTGTGATGGAGGACATGCCCTGAATCTGCCTATTAATTAACTTTAATGCACCCAGTGTGTTTGTGGGAGTCATACTTCTACCACTACTTCTAATGCAAAGATAATTAGTAATATGACTTGTCAGATATCATTGTCCAGTTAGTACATATATTTATAACATAGAAAACACTATAGCTTTTGTTGCTGGAGATAGCTGTTTAAGAATTTGTTGTGTGAGCAAAAAGCTATGGCTACAGTACTGAATGTAACCATTTAAAATTGTATACTATACTCAAATACAAGTCATTCCTCATTAAAATACACCCCCTAGGTCCATCATTGTGTCTGTATATCAGTGTTATTGCACCTTTTCCCCATTACAGATTAATTGAATAATAAAAACAACTGGGTATTATTATTCCTTCATTTAGAGGTGCAGGGGAGTAAAAGTGTTAATTTCTTCTCATATAACTCCTTGGCTATCCTTTCTACAATTTATTATCATTTTATTTTGTATTCATATGCCCCCATTTGGTACTAGTGAGGCAGAATTTAGTTGGAGACCCTTTTCCTTAACTTGAGTTCATATTCCTCTATTTAGTCCTCAGACTTTTATTTTTATACATTAATTAATGTTTTACCAACCAGTTTCTCTATTTGCAGGGAGCCATTTAAGCATGACTTTAAGACTTAGCTTTAAGGCACTGTTATTTTTGCGAAATATGTAAGTACATCTTTAGCACAGAAGTGCTGCATCCCAGGAAAAAAAATAACTGCTGGCTATCGATGAAGTCTGTTTTTTTCTGGTTCCTGTCTGTCATTTTTATCTTATTTCTTTTTTATAGTAGTCTTTATTTTGGTATTATTTTGATGGCGAGTGAACCTTCTTTTAATGTACCTCGAATTCTCAGAGGAAACACAATGGATAATACTCAGAGAACTTTGGATAATTTTGTTATTTATTCGGATACTGGCAGCATTGTTCCAATGGCTGGTGTTAGTCGAAGGGGTAATACTGCCTCTAGCTCCTTCAATTTTATGGATAAATGCAAACATGATGGAAGGAATAGAGTGAAAAATCCATTTTCAGCAGTTGGTGAATCTTCTTTTCCACCTTTGCCTGGTGAGTCAGGAGCTCTTTTGGACAAATTGGAACATTTGTTACATAAAGAAACTGCAACTTATTTTAATATGTTAGGTCTACAAAGGTATGTGGACCTTGATATTACACCTACGGGGCTGAGAGCTTTCAAAACCCCCTCCACCCCTTTTGACATGACTGATGAACTGGAGGTTAACTTTTCTAAAACGTGGTTGGCAGCAGCACATTGCTGCGCTGCTGAATGGGTTTCCGTCCTGTTAGAACATGATCTCGTCAAACAGAATAAATTAAGGGGTGATATTAAGACCACATATAATAATTTATCTAAGGTGCTTACTTCTGGAGATCTTGAGAGGCAAGTTATCTGATTATAGGTTCATAGGTTCATACTAGGCTATCTGCCCTAGGGCATTTATAAGCCTAGCCAGAGTGTGTTTGGCTTTCGCCACCCATTTTAAATTAATTTTGCTATGCCCTTTTTCAAGGTTAGTATACTGTGCCTCTGCCTAACAGTGACACAGAAGTGATACCCGGGGTAAACCTACGATCTCCCATCCACTCATCAAGATTCCTCTTGAAGAGAGTCAATGAGGGACTCTGCCTAACCTGGACTGGGATTTTATTCCAGAGTGAAGGGAGCCTCTGGGTTATGAATCTGTCCCTCCAGCATGTCCTATTTATTTCAGTGCTGAGGTTCAAGTCTCTCGAGCAAGTAGCTCGATGGGATTTGGATTTTCTGAGCTGCAGCATGTCCATTCATTCCGGGTTGGACATGGCTTTATACATCAGGCACAGATTGCCTCTGAGCAGGCGGTATGCCACTGAGTAGAGCTGGAGTTTCTTTAACCGGGCAGCATATGGCATCTGTTTGAGCCCTATGATCCTCTTGGTGAGGTACTTATGGGGTCTTTCCAGTTGCTGCTGGTGTCTGGTAAGGTACATCCCGAAAGGGGCATTGTACTCAATTATGGGCCTGATGAGTGATGAGTAAAGAGGCATGATGACCTCCCCTGATCTAGATGTGAATCCCTTCATGATTAGGTGGGCTATATAAAATGTTTTTCTAACCACTTTGGCCACGTGGTTGTCAAATGAGAGATTGCTAACAACTTGGGTCCCCAGGTCCCTAATTACTTCTTCTGTACTAAATGGATTACCACCTATGTGGTAATTTGTGGGCACTTTGTTTTTGCCAAAGGGGATGACTATACACTTTTTGGCCTTTAGCTTGAAGCCATGGCTCTGGCACCAGTTGTGTGTTTCTATGAGGCACTTTTGGAGGATGCTTTAGTCAGCTGGAGAGTCGATTATGGCACCCAGTTTGCAGTCATCTGCGAACTTAGTCAACCACAGTCCTTCCGTGTTGGCCTGTACCTCCGAGAAATATATACCGAACAAGAGAGGTCCCAGGACCGAGCCTTGTGGGATGCCACTTGTAACTGGTTTGGAGTCTGACATGTCTCCAGCAATTCTAACTATGTGGGTTCTGTCCTTGAGCCAGTTTGCAACCCATCTAGTGACATAGGGGTTTATATTTAAGCTGGTGAGCTTATCTATAATGCCTGAGTGGGGTATTGTATCGAAGGCATTTGCAAGGTCCAGGTAGGCTGTGTGGACCACCTTCCCCTCGTCAATGGCCTTGGTGACTGTTTCAAAGAAATCAACCAGGTTTAAGAGGCAGGATCTGCCCTTAAAGCCGAACTGGGTAGGATCCAGTGTCTGTAGGTCCCCAATATCTTTATTTATGAGGTCCATGATGATCCTTTCCATAGCTTTGCAGACCAAGCTAGTCAGGCTTATGGGGCGATAGTTTCCAGGATCCATTGAGGCACCACCTTTGTGGAGAGGGACCACTGTTGCTGTACGCCACTCTTTGGGTACATATCCTGTAATAAGACTGAGATTGAACAGTAGTTTTATGTTTGGGTTTAGCTCTTCTTGGAGTTCATGTAGGACGCAGCCCGGGACACCGTATGGTCCCATTGATGCTGTGTTTTTTGCTTTGGAGAGGGCAGCTCTTACCTGAGCATCTGAGATGTCAAGGGGGCAGCACTCTACTGGGATAAATATTTGCCCTTTTGGTGGAGCGGGGGGAGAAGTTTGCGCTGAACCTGTCAGCTAGGATGTTGGCAATGTATGTGGGTTTGGTGTATTTTTTGTCATTTTGGACTAATTCTGAGCATATCTGGGAATTCCCACCTAGGTTCCTAACATAACTAAAGAAAGCCTTGTGATTATCCTTAGTGTCCTGTGCAATTTTTCTCTCGAAGCTGGCCTTAGACGATTTTATGAGTGCCCATTGTTTTTTGCTAATACTGATCAAAGATGCCTTCCCTTTTTGGGATTTTGCTCTATCATGTAGTAGCTTCCTCCTTATATTGTATAGTTTATGGCTGGGGTCC
This sequence comes from Protopterus annectens, assembly GCF_019279795.1. NCBI lineage: Eukaryota > Metazoa > Chordata > Ceratodontiformes > Protopteridae > Protopterus > Protopterus annectens. The sequence continues at coordinate 458,855,230 of NC_056730.1, read as the reverse complement.
ACCAGACAGGATGTCTGCCTTTGGAGGATTGGGTCTTGGTTTTATTTGGGATTGCATGATCCATGCATTCCTGAAGGTGCTCATAGAATGCATTTATAAAGGATTCTACGGTCTGGGCCGTATTTTCCACAGGCCCGGGGGCTTTGAAGGATTCCACCTCGGTTTTGAGGAGTGTGAAATTTGCTTTAGAGAAGTTTTTCACTGTAGTTTTCAGGGCAGGGGGTGGAGTCGGGATGTGAATATCCAGTGAGATTAGTTTATGGTCTGATCTTACCAATGAGGGATACACTTCTGGTCTGGAGCATAGAGTCCCCATGTTGGTGATGATCAGGTCCAGTATGTTTTCCCCTCTTGTGGGAGTGGTAACAAGTTGTTCCATAGCATTTGAGTTTATAAATTCTAGGAACCTTTGGGCTAGGGTGTTGGAGCTAGAGTAATGCTCCCAGTCTATGTTTGGGTAGTTGAAGTCGCCCAATATAATTGTGTTTGGAGAGACCTTCATATTTTCCAGTGTTCTCAGGAAGGCCGAGTGGGGTTCCTGGGTTTGGGAGGGTGGTCTGTAGCAGGCTATAAACTGGAAGGCAGTTTTACCCACTGTTAGTTGTACATGGATAGTCTCTGATGCTTCGTGCTGTGCCACCAACCTGGAAGTGTGGGTATCTTTGACGAATATTGATACTCCCCCTCCTTTTGTGGTACGGTACAAGTTTGGGGGCTGAAAAGCATGGTATGAGGTATAACCTGGTGGTGCTGGGGTGCTCTCGGGAGTCTTGAACCAGGTTTCTGTTACTGCACAGATATCGATGTTCCCCATGCTAAGGAGAGTTTCGAGTGCGTGCATCTTGAGGTTTAGACTTCTGGCATTGAGTAGCATTACTCTTAGTTTATTATCCCTTGTGATACCTATGGAGGTGGGTTTGTCTTTTGAAACTTGCCTAAAAAAGGCACTATGGGGGTAGCAAGAGCCTTTGCCAATATCCGAAAGCCCAGGGGTGACAGGTGCAAGCCGTCCCTAGCGAAGCATCGTGGCTTGTCAAGCATGTCATCCCAGGCTGACAGGCATTGGATCCCCTTTGAATGATGCCAATACTTAAGCCAATTGTTGAAATTGATCATCTTGTCTTCATATTGTGGCATCATTCTTGGTGAGGGTAAGATGCTACTCAAGGTCAGGGTCATACCGGCCTGGGCTACATGTTCAGAGAGCTCCTCTATGTCTCTTTTCATGTAGTCCAGGGAGGCACGTCTCAGGTCATTCACACCAGCATGGACAATGACTGAGTCATATTTGTACTTGCCTTGGAGTGACCTGAGTGCTTGTGTTATGTGGCGGATCCTAGCGCCCGACAGGCAGCTCACCGTGACCTTCTCCTTGTTCAGCCTGGTGAGAGGGACGTCAGTGTGCCTGATGATAGAGTCACCTATTACAAGTGTATCAGGTGTGTTGTTTAGCCTTAAGGGCTGTGACTGTTCGGCACACTGGCTTTGTGAGCTATGTGTTGCACGTGTTTTGTTTTGGGGTAGCGGTTGCTTGGGTGTCTGCTTTGGAGGTCTCTGCTGCTTAGGCAGATTTTTATTTAGAGCCTCCGAGTATGTTTTTGTGTGTTTATGTGTTTGGTTTGCTGTCATGGTAGGTCTATGTGAGACTGGAATTGTAGTGAGTATGGTTTCCTTCTCCTCCTGACTGGTTTCGCCAGTACTGAGTTGAGAGAGCTTAGCCTCCGGTATGGCTATATGGTTGCATCTCTCACATGTGTTGGAATTTGTTGGGAGGAGGAGAGGGTTGTCTGTGTACATGAGGCAGTTGTAGCATTGCCTCAAGATTCCCAGATTCACCAGCTGGACCAGAGAGGAGATTGACAACTGACCTTTGGACATGCTAGAATAGTATTGGGAATTCCTTTATAATTGAAAAAAAGGGCCAATGGGGAACAAGGTACTCAAGGGGAGTTTGTGAGGGTGTAGTGCTTCTAATATTTTAGTGCTGACTTATATAATTGCTTTAGTGAGCAAGTGCCAGGTAACTTAAATGCAATGTGTTACAGGTAACTTAAATGCAAAAATGACAAACAGTAACTTTCTTTCAAGTGAAACAAGGAAATAAGTACTTTTAAGATGACGCAAAAGCAAAATAAAGTAGGAAGAAACACAAATACAGTAAAAGCAGATTTTTTTTTTGAGTGAGCAAATGAGATGGGCCCAGGAGTTACAGGACAGAAACAAGTGCAAATGCAGGCCTTCAAATCAGAAAGTTGAGAGAGATGGAAGATCGCCCAAACGGCCAATAACTACAAATTTTGGGCCAGAACCACTCCTTATGTGGTAGACAGATTACCTAGTGCTTACCACTCCCACTGATAAGCTAGAAGGCTTCCCTCCAACACAGAAAGGCTTGGGGGCTCAGAAGCTTACAAATAGTCCTGGATACAGCAAATCTGTATCTGGAACACTAATTACAGGAAAGGTAGGAAACAGGCTTACAATTTTTTTTTTTCAGAAAAGTAGCAAAAACAGTAGTAAAAACAATCCACATGCAATGCAAGCTGGCACACAAGTATGTAGCAATATTAGTCCACACACAGTTTGAAAAAATGTAATTAAATTAAAAAGGACTAAAAGCAAGTGCAGAAAGGGTTTATTAGGTAGAATGCGGTAAAGAGATGGGACTGGGGGAGTGTCCTAGATCAAATCTGCAGTGGGGCGGGCACTGCAAAAGCCACCAACAGAGATGTGAGGAATCAGAGTGCAAATTATAAAACCAAAAAATATATACTGATCTCTGTATATTTGCAGAACACTAAGACAACAGATATCTAAGCAACAATTTAGCTCCATAATACAGAATAATACAGAAAAATATACTCAGCTCTATATATATGCAGATAGTCTTGTAAGGCTGTTCCACTTTAAATGCAGACTGCTGCTATTAACAGTTCAAATTAAGGGAACCTTGAGTTAACAACACACAAGCAATAGAAACCACAATGAGGGGTGGGAAGAAAGTTTCAACAGAGATGTGAGGAATCAGAGTGCAAATTATAAAACCCCAAAAATATATACTGATCTCTGTATATTTGCAGAACACTAAGACAACAGATATCTAAGCAACAATTTAGCTCTATAATACAGAATAATACAGAAAATATACTCAGCTCTATATATTTGCAGATAGTCTTGTAAGGCTGTTCCACTTTAAATGCAGACTGCTGCTATTAACAGTTCAAATGAAGGGAACCTTGAGTTAACAACACGCAAGCAATAGAAACCACAATGAGGGGGGTGGGGAAGAAAGCTTCAACAGAGATGTGAGGAATCAGAGTGCAAATTATAAAACCCAAAAAATATATACTGATCTCTGTATATTTGCAGAACACTAAGACAACAGATATCTAAGCAACAGTTATTAGCTCTATAATACAGAATAATACAGAAAAATATACTCAGCTCTATATATTTGCAGATAGTCTTGTAAGGCTGTTCCACTTTAAATGCAGACTGCTGCTATTAACAGTTTATCAATGACAGATTAGATAAATATGAAAAAGAACTGATTGAGCATAAATGCACAAAACTAAAGGATTATGAGGGAGGTCATGCCTTTCTATGGTATAAAAAGGAGTGTTCTAATGCCTCTGTTTCTTTAAAGATATCCTTTCCGTCATCAAGGGGTGTTTCATTTGTGTCAGATGCATCTGGCGTCTCTACTGAAGGAGAAAGAGAAGAGGAACAGTTTCCCTGTTTACCAGCAGCTCAAAAACCTTCTAAATTAAATAATGACTTTTGGAGAGAAAATAAAAAAACAGGAAGAGGGAGTATAATGAGCGAAAGAGAAGATGGTTTCAGTAGGAAGCCAATAACACCCGTGATGGTACGGGAAATTACAAGAAAAACAAATGATACTATATTGACTTTAAACTCTGTGTTACACAATATTTCTGGTGTGTCTGATATTCAACTTAAAGTGCTTAATTATGGTTTAAAATATATACCTGTATATATCTACTAGTTAAAATATACTAAGATTAGTCCGACTAAACAAAAAAAGAGGTGGTATAGCTATAATATTTAAGCAGCAACTAGACATCCAAATGTTAAAGTTAGCAGCTCCCCAAATAGGTAAGGGATAAATAATATATACCAGCCTTAAAATAAACCAAAATAAAACCCTAAACATAATAGGTTGCTACTTCCCACCTGGCCACAACACCCCCCCACTTGAAAACCTCCTCAGCTGGACTACCCACCACCTACCCTAAGAAACTTTAATTCTAGGAGACTTCAACACTGAGTGGCAATCCTGCTCTAGCATCCAACCAACCCATCATGTAAATCTTCATGGCTTCACCCAACTAGTCCAGTCACCTACTAGGATAAATAACTCCAACAAACACACTACCCTTGATTGGATACTAGTAAATAAGAGCCCCCAGTCATATATAACAGGCTGTTTATCTGACAGCCTCAGTGATCACTCCTCAACCTTCTTACTAAGAAAACACCTTTACAAAGCAAAACCCATCATCTACTGTCAAATACGCAAAAAAACTAACTTCAACCCTCTCTCATTCAGCTCATCCCTAAAAGACTGTAACTGGCAACCTCTAAAATACCTCAAACTAGATGACGCAGTTAACTACTTTAATAAAACATTCCTAAGCATCCTTAATTACCATGCCCCCATAAGACGTTCCCAAACTAGAGCCCGACAATCCCCATGGCTACAAAAAAACACGAAGTCTGAAATGAAAAACAGGGATAAAGCGTGGGACAACTGGTGCAAAACCAAAACCCCCTCTACTAGGCAGAGATTCCTAGAACTACGCAATAGAACCAAAAAGCTTATAAAACAGGACAAAATCCAGTACTGCCAGTCTGCCCTTACCTCCTCCCAACATAACCCCAAACAATTATGGTCCTCAATAAACTCCATCCTCCACCCAGTTAAAGTAAATACACCCACTCCTAACTTAATTCACTCCTCCAAAAATATTGCTACCTCTTTCAACAATCACTTCACACAAACCATACTATCACTAGCTAGACAACACCCCCCATATACCCACACCATCAACTAGAACTAACAATCTCCCAACTAGCTTCTCTTTCTCTCCTATTCCTACCTCCAAACTAAAACTACTAACTAAACTTAAAACCACCAGATTAGCAGCAGACAACCTCCCAGGTGAATACATTCAACTTGCAGCTGACGCTCTAGCCTACCCCATATCACTCTTGATTAACAGATCTCTGTCAGAAAGTTATGTTCCTACACTATGGAAAGTCTCACACATAATTCCCCTACACAAAGGAGGCCCCTCCACAGATCTAACCAATTACCGCCCCATAGCTATTCTCTCGCCACTCTCCAAAATACTAGAGAGATGCATTCATTTTCAAGTCTCAGATCACCATCTTGCTAACAACCTCCTCTCCAACACACAACATGGTTTCCAACCTAACCATAGCACCACCACTGCCTTACTCTCTTTCTCTAATACTATCCTACAAAATAAAAATGCAGGTTATCTCTCCTCAGCTACCTTCCTAGACCTCTCTAAAGCTTTCAACGTGGTTCCACACAAACAACTCATCTCTCTTCTCAATAACCTATCCTTCTCTCAACCAGTCATCAACTGGTTTCAGAGTTACCTATCTGATCGCCAACAAGCAGTTGTTTGGCAGGACAACCTATCCCCCCAACTAACAGTCTCCATAGGAGTTCCCCAAGGGTCCATCCTGGGACCCCTACTCTTCTCTATTTTTACCAATAATCTAGCCTCAGCCACAACACATGGCACACTCATATAATATGCAGATGACTCAACCATCATCTGCACAGCCCACTCCCTAGCAGAACTGCAAAAAGTCACACAGGAAGCATTTTCTTCTATTGAAACTTGGTTATCCGATCCCCAACTAATACTCAACCCAAACAAAATGAAATTACTAATCTTCCAACCCACCAAACTTGCCCTAGACAGTTCTCACTTTAACATCACAGCAAAAGACAACACCACCATCCATCCTACAGAACATACCAAATTACTAGGAGTAGAAATAGACAATAAACTGAACTTTGACATTCACATTTCCATGACCATTAAAAAAGTGTACAAAAAACTAGGAGCATTATATAGAAATCAGCGACTACTTACCAAAGCAGCTAAAATTTTGGTAGCAAATTCTCATCTTATCTCTACCCTACTCTACGCCTCTCCAATATTTACTAACCTTGGACAATGCGATCTAAATAAGCTCGAAACCTGCTACAACAAAATTGCCAAATTCGCCACAGGGGCTTCCTACTGTACTCACCACTGTCTCTCACTAGCAGAACTGGGCTGGCAAGAGCTCCCCCACCTCCTTCAATGGTACCAACTCACACTCGCCCACAAACTAATAAACCAACCACTAAAAGTCCCACCCCTCCAGAATCTACTCCAACCCTGCATAACCATGAGACCACTAAGATCCAGCCACAAAAACCTCCTACAGGTCACAAGAGCCATTAACTCTGCTGGAGAAGCATTATTCTCCTGCACTATAGCCAAATTCTGGAATTCCCTCCCATTCTCAATTACCTCTGTAACTTCTTCCACCCACTTTAAATCCTTACTAAAATCACACTTCAAAACTTGCCAGATATGCCCTTACAAATTCCCCTCTAATACCATCCACTCTCCCCACCCACTACCTCTCTCAGCCCCCTATCAACAACCTACTCTTAGCAAGCTTGGCTACTCATGTTCCCAGCTACCTACCACATAATACTAACGTCTTGTAGCAACAACTGCTAATGGCTGTTATGTACCTCAAAAACAGATTGTATCAATTGTTCACTGATGAATCTCAACTACATTTTAACCATATTTAGTATATGCCACCATATTTTAAAATTGTACTATGTTCTGCAGCTGTTTTACATCTGTTTTCTTCTTGTCTTGCGTCCTTAACTGGACTAATGTCTATATTTAAATGCTGTTTTTTAACTGAATAATGCAAATAATACTTAATGTGGAGCTTTTCTCCCCGGGCCTCCGCTGAAAACGGACCTGTGTCCAGTCGGACTCTCCCGGTCACCAAATGTAAATAAATAAATAAATAAATAAATAAATAAATACCAACCGTGATGCCTTGTCTTTATGAGCTTAAATGTGACATTTTTAGATTGTGTCTAAAATTGCATTTAGCTTATTTTTTTGCTGATAGGAATGAAAGTATTTTACTGGGTGAATGTTTAAATGGTAGCAATGAGGAAAGCTTTTATTCCTGTTTGTCTGACCCTGAAGGGACTAGTGACTTTGATATTGATACTAATGTTAATGCATATAGTTTGTTCGATACTAGTAAAGTAGAGCTTAAAAGTGATTTTGTTTCACCATATCAACACAAAGGGATTAATCATTTTTCGCATATGCTCAGTTTTGCTATAGAAGATGCCTATAATAACTTTATGCACAATAAACATAATATTAAATATAACTTGAGTGTTCAGGAATGGAAAAAAATACAACTGTTAGCTAGAAATGAGAAAATAGTTATGAAACCCTCTGATAAAGGGGGTAAAATAGTGATTATGAATGTTGAACAATATTTACATATGTGCATGTTACATTTAAATGACCAATATACATATAAGAAAAGTTGTAGGAATGAGTACCAAAAAACTATCTCAGAATTTGAGTTACTTATTCAAAAAGGTGTGAGATTAAAATATTCTCCCATTTTGATATGGAAAGGAAATTAAATCCACAGGACAGTGAACTGGCTTTACTGCCTGCCTAAAATTCACAAGAATGGTTATGACCCTCCTGGTAGACCTATAGTTTCTGTTCAAAATTATTTTTTGTCTATCTTAGGCCTATTTTTACATGGTTATATGCTACCTTATGTGGTGAAGTTGCCTTGTTATATTAGATATAGTACAGATTTTCTGGAGAAATTGTCTGGACTTCATTGGTCCAGTGAAATGTTTTTTTATTAGTGTTGATGTTGTTAGCCTTTATACTAATATTCAACAAACATCTGGATTGGAAGCAGTTAAATATTTTATAGGTGAAAGCCCTGAATCTTACTATGTTCTGGAATTGTTAGATTTTTGCTTAAATAATATTTTTTTTATGTTTAATGACCAAATCTATAAGCAAATACAAGGTATGGCCATGGGGGAATCTTTTGCCCCCATGTATGCTAATCTGATGATGGGCCTATATGAATTGTAATATTTATATCATAATATTTTCGTTAAAGAACATGTTGCCAAATATTTTAGATTTATTGACAACCTTGTTTTTATTTGTAAAGGGGGCTTGAGTGAAGTTATGTTTTTTGATGAGTTACAAAATAACAGATTTAAGCTCCATTTTGATGGTCTACAGGTGGGTAGACACATCGCGTTTTTGGATATAAATCTGATTTTGGATGATGATGATATACTTCGAACATCAGTTAATAGGAAATTTGATGATGGGAATCAATATCTGGAGGGCAGTAGTTGCCATCCAACACATACAATTGCCTCTCTTCCTTATGGAGAATGTTTAAGATTAAGACGACTATGCAATAATAATAATGACTTTTACAGTGAAGTTAATAAAATGTGTACTACATTTGAATCAAGAGGTTATAATAGCCACTCAATACAGGTGGCAGTAGATAAGGTAATTACTGGTTCATCTCATAATGATAATTATGAGTTTATTAATAGGCCACATTATAATACAGTCCAAAAAATAATACTGCAAAACAAATTTATTTTGTTTTAAAATATGGAGCATTTAGCCCCATTTTAACTGATTTGGTGAAATATTATTGGAAGTATTTGTTTAAATTTGTAGATTTGGATAGGATTATTTCTCCTCATTTAGGTATTTCACATAGAAGAGGCAGAAATTTGAGGGATATTCTAGTGCATAATTATTTTCAGCTTCCTACTTTAGATACCAATTTTGCTATGAGTAGTAATAGTATAGATTTGAAGGGCACATTTTTTGTGGCCATTGTAATATATGTAATTATGTAGTTAGAACATTTACTCATATTAATGGTCATAACTATTGTCCTAGTGAAATATTTATTTGTGATACAGAGGGCACAATTTATGCCTTACAATGTTCCTGTGGTTTTGTATATATAGGTGAGAGTAAAAGGAAGTTTAAAACAAGACTCCAGGAACATGTCAGGAATATTAGAAAACAAAAAGAAGACAGTCCTGTGGTTAAACATTTGACGCAGTTCCATAACTATCCCTGAAGGTCTAAAATCTACTGTTTTAGAAAAAATTCCAGTTGGTTTTCACTCAGAACATTCATATAAAAAGAAATTGTTATATAAAGAAAGTGCCCGGGATTCATGAAGCTCAGTGCAAGGCCGGCATTAGGCTTGCACCGACCATGTGGCGTGTAGATGGCGGAGTAGCACCATATGCATATTAATGAAGGTACGCTGCCGCCACAGCCACGTGCATAGGAAATGAGTGCGAGTGCATAGGACGTGGTGAAGTGCCGCACGGAGGCGTGGAAATGTCAGCTGTCGATGTGCAACCTAAAATGCTTGCATATAACAATTTGCCTGCAATAGTAATCACACCTGTCAGTGTCCGTGGATATGGAAACATATGCAAAGCATGCAAGACAGTTCTTGCGAACACAAAATTAAGAAGCAAACACAAATGCACGGTAGAGAATATCGAGTCTCCATCCCTCGAACAAATGACATTGAAAACCATGTGCCTGTATTCTAATGCAGTGTAGATAGTTATACCAAGTGGAAGTGAAACGCAACATGTTAGCGCACCGCCAATAGCCATGTCTAGCCCAATGGTCAGGGTTACCAGCTGTCCCACATTGTGAGGGATAGTACACAGCTGGGCAGATGTGTCCATACCAAAACCATGATAAATGTAAATATCTAGCGACCGTATGACAGAATTATATCCCACAACGCATGTAATAGTCACATACAATAGGTATGTCCGTATGTAACATACCACATGTGACAAGAAATAGAATAAGCAAGAAAATGAAACAGAAGGAGCACATAAACTGCTACAACAATAACATAACATGTAGGCAGAAAGGAAAAGTATTATCCGTAGTGCTGACCGTGGGTATGTGTTGTCCTGTAAAATCAGATATGTGTGCGGAATATATCCGATCCTGGACATACGAAAAGGTGGCACCCTACCAATGGTCAGAGCAGTTGGCCAAAATCCGCCCATATGTGGTCCAAGCCGTACTTGTCAGGATGTGTCACAGTTGAACGGGTATTACCCGGGTGTTCCAACCATGTCATGAAAGTTAAGTATGGGCGTGTACCTATGTGCGTGATGTACAGCATGTGGAAGGTGAAACATGCCAGGGTAGTCCACACAACTATACTGGTACCTGACATATGTAGTGTATGCAATGTGTTCCCTTGACCGTGTCATGGGCCATCAACCAAAGAAGTGATGGATGGAGTGTCAGGAATATGTGTGTGGGGGGATGGGTAATGGTATAATCCACAAAGGCGAGACTGTGTTTGATGCAGAATAGGTGAACTGGAGATGTCTGAGGGAGCAGCGGGTGAATCAGAAAGAAACACAAAGAACAAGTATACACATCTGCAATACAACCTGACAGGCCATACTGTAGAACACAATCACACAAACATATAAATATTAAAATGTGCGATACAAATGTACAAAAATGTCACCGGCACATACCCACCGAATGGTCTGGATGAAACCGGCCCATTCAAATGCAACACACCTGGATGCATAATTGAATATCCATCATCCCCTCCACAGCACACAACCCGCCCCCATACCTGAACGTCCACCAAATCCAGCCATACTCGGCCTACTAGCTTGGCGCAGCCATATCTACACATAGTGACCACTACTCATATGTAGTAGGCAGTCTCACCCCAGGCAGTTTCAGGATTGCAAACTATGTATCCCTTGCATGTAAAACCCCATCACATTTTCGTAAAGCCAAAAGAATGGATGGTATTGGTCTTGTTCAATTTTTGGATATCCCTCATGGGATAAGTAACCTGTGTAAACATCAGACTGGGTATCAGGACACGATGTCCAGTCCTGTAGACATCTGGACACAAGTTGAATGTGCAGTAGTGGTGCATGAAACTGTTCAGCCCTAGGCGGTCATACAGAACTTACTACCCAGGATCAAACACCTGCCCGTGACGCACGTTTCCCCACATGAATAATCGAGAGAATATATTGTACACATTCACATAGTGGCACTTGGAAATAGGGTGATTAAGGTGCTGACGTAAACAGGGTACCTCCTGACCCACTGTGTGAGGGACAGTCACTGTTTGAGTAGGTGTGTCCTGACCATCAATGATACAATGGCAAATGTCCTGTGATTGTAGGAAATAACTATGTACCATACTGCATGTAACAGTTGCCTAAAGCAGTCATGTCTGGATATAAAATACCTAATTCGTACAAGAAACAGACTAAGCAACTAAAGTGCTAAAGGAATAGGCTCTCAGCTAGGAAAATAATGAATGTTCTAAACCCTGCACTGACCATGGGTATGTGTTGGCCTAAACAATCTGGTGTCTCCAGAATATATCCCATCCTGTACATATGAAAATGTGGACCCTACCAATGGTCAGAGCATTTGCACAATAACTGGCCAGCCTCTGAATCACTCACAAAGCCAGGGACCTTTGGAGGAAAGGTGTTGAATGAGGATAACTAATGACAAGAATTAAGAGTAATAGATGCATTTAACTGCAGAAAATAAGTAGTAATACATATGTTGCTGAATCTGTCAACACGTTACAAGTTAATAGTACTAATATTGTAGAAGTGTCCGTGATTGTCCCTGATTTGTCATTGCCTTGTCCCTGTCACTGTTGAAATTAGTCCCCGAGTATCACAGAGGTCCATACACATATGTACACCAACCAACTGTCACATTTGTTGACAGGACTATTGTATACCTGTAGTGAATTCATAAGTGATGTCCAGAATAATATTCATCGTATATATGAATGAATGAAATAGTCAAATGTGAAGGGAAACACCCCCTACCCTGTATCATGTAGTGGAACCACCCCCCACCCTATATTATGTAGTGCCGACCTAATAATGTGGTCAGAGGTGCCCAAACCCCTGCGTCTGCAAACACAGGTAGAATGTTAAAATCGGGACCAACTCTGTCCATGTGCTACATCTGACATTTGAACAGGTACAGGGCAGTGCTGGTCACCAGTCAGACAAGCCTAAACCTGGACCAGCATATGAACACCCTGACAAGCAAACACACCTATGTGCCAGGACTATAAGCATTGGAGTTCTGAATATCCTTGGAGTGAGTAGACATGCAGCACGGGTCCAGAGCAGAAGGGAATAGGGAATGTCATATGTGGAGTACCGTGGTTTTCCCAGCAGGAGAATGGATGCCTGCTGTGTAAGTGAAGTGGTGAGGCTTATGTTAGAGTAGCTATGAACCATGGGTATACATATAAATGAAGCAGAACACCAATAGTGTAGTGGTTAGAGCATCCGCCTAACGTAAATGCATTCCCGGTTCAAGTACAACTATAGCACATATCACTTTCTTGTGTAATGAATGCCTCTGTGCTGTTAAGCCAACATTTAAACACATAAAGGTGAACGTGTGTTTCGCATGGGGACGTTAACCGGATTCCATCAATCAAAGTGGAACTGTCATAATGAATAAGGCACACCTAAGCACAAAGACGTGGCAGTAAACATATGTAACTCACAATAAGGATATGCAAGTGCGCCTGCGCATGTGTAAGCAGCTCCCAGCATAAGAAATGTATGTTGTTTTGTTCAGATGTAACTTATATATGTATATATAGCTATATAGATGTGTGTATAGATATATATCCACAGACATAAAATAAAGAAATACATGAAAATAAATAACAATTAAATATACATATATATATATATATATATATATATATATATATATATAATGAACACCGGAAGGAGAAAGCATACACACGGGTTGTGAAGGGAATCTAGATCAACTAAGGTATTATATAGTGCTTGCAGTGTATGTCAGATAAAGCTGCCCAAGAGTGAGCAGAGCACCGCTATTCACACCAGAGGCAGGGTCATACCAGTGGGCATAATATCGTTGAACTACTACGTCAACATTACACACAGATGGAATGTATTTCATGTTGTGACCACCTACACATGTAACCCACAAATGGCCGTAATCCATAACACCAGGAAAGGCACGTATGTGTAAATAATACACGAGGTGGTACAAAATGTGTGTAGGGCCCCTAACGGTCTGGCGAGGGCAATGTGTAAAAGTGTGTCATGGCTGTGATATCATGTGGATAATGGCTGTTACACATGGAAATTCAACACAGGGGGGTTGGAGGAACTATGGCTATGCCATTATGGATATAGGTGTGCCAGGGTTGGTTGCACCGGTTCCAATGGAGTGGCCAGTGTAGGTCAGCTAGTATGTAGAAGCGATTCTCAGCTAGAGCATCTTCTGCGTGGAGACATGTGTGAATGGGCGTACCGTTGTTGAAGGTTGTGCATCAGGGCTGGCAACTATGTACATAAAAGTCTATCAGCCAATCAGTAGCGGACCGGAGTTCCACAGTGGCAACCCCTAACCGGGAAAAGCCAAAAGACACAACAATATGCAGACATCAATATTTTGACGTACATTCTCTGTAACACATGCACTCCATTTATTGACATAAATAATATGAATGTGCACAGACACAAATACAGTAGCAGGTATACTAGGCTGTGTAGACGAAGAATGGACCAAATGACACTGTATCACAACACACTTATCAGCGGTACACCATACTTGAACAAAGTGCGACATCTGTCTGCTGTATAATGTGCTATATACTGATTACAAGTTAAACGGAGTGAAGTGGTGTCATAATGATTAAGGAAATAGTATGCTGTTGAAGCAGAGATAAAACCCAATACGCATGTGTAAGTGTGTTTCTACGGGAAATGTATTGGTCAACAGACACACAGATGTATGTGTATATATATATATATATATATATATATATATATATATATATATATATATATATATATATATAGATATACACATATACATATATGCATACATACACACACACATATACAAATATATATATATATATATATATATATATATATATATATACATATACACATACAACATTTATTGATATATACACATATACACAAATTAAATATATATATGCCATTGTAGATATACACATGTACATAACTAGTTTACTGTACAGCAAGCAATTACGGGTAACATATGTTCAGACTGGGCATATGTTACTGGGAGGTCCAATAAACAAACATTTACCCCCACACCGCTCAGCTAGACCAGTGAGACATACAGACATGCAATAAAGGTAAATACACCACTGTTTTCCAAACCACCAGCAGGAAAGTACCAGTGGGAGAGATCTGCAAGGTCTACACTTTAAACATGGATAACGGGGTCCTTTGCGGAACACCAAAAATTCACTATACGAGCAGCCTATGTTCATTGAGGCGAGTAGGATGTAGCTGTACACGGAACAGTAGGTTGTGCAAGTGTGATAACACATGGGTTGACAAGACGTACAACATGTGTCCCGAGATGGGGAGAGTGGGCAGTGTGTAGGGGTGTGTTCATACACCAGCTGCGCTCACAGTAAGTATGAGTCATGACTGCTGTAGAGGGGTGTCAGGTAGGTGAATCATGGGTATGCAATAATGGGCTTAAGTGTGCAGGTGTCAGTTGGCAGAGATGTAGTAGGCATGCCCAGCTGAAGTAATTAATATGCCTATGTGGCCATTGCTGACGCTCATAACTCCCAAACATGAAGAGCATATCTACTGGATAGTCTGTAAGCCATTTGGGGAACACGTAGGGATTATATCAGTGCCCTGTACCCAATGATCATGGACATTCGTGATTACGAATCAGAATCCAACACAGTCCTAACTAAACCCCGCCAGAACTAGTGATATTAGGTCAACAGATGGCGGAATAGATATAATGCCTGACAGCTATATCCATACATATACAGACACAGAAATATAAATATAATATCATATATATATATATATATATATATATATATATATATATGTATGTTACTGTAGATATACAGACATGGGCATATGCTACTGGGAGGTCCAAGAAACAAACGTTGCCCTCCCTCACTGCCCAGCTAGGCCAGTCAGACATACAGACACGCAATAAAGGTGAATACACCACTGCTTTCAAAAACACCGGCAGGAAAGTACCAGTGTGAGAGATCTGCAAGGTCTACACTTTAAACATGGATAACGGGGTCCCTTGCGGGACATCAATAATTCACTTTACATATGAACTCGTGGTAATCGATGTGAGCAGGATGTAGCTGTACAAGGAACAGTAGGTTGTGCAAGTCTGATAACACATGGTTTGACAGAATGTATGATATGTGTCCCGAGACGGGGAGTGTGTGCAGTGTGTAGGGGTGTGTTCATACCCCAGCTGTGCTCACAGTAAGTATGAGTCATGAGTGCTGTAGAGGGTTGTCAGGTAGGGGAATCATGGGTATGCCATAATGGGCATAAGTGTGCAGGTGTTGGTTGGCAGAGATGTATTAGGCATGCCTCGTGGAAGTAATTAATATTCCTGTGTGGGCATAGCAGACGTCTATACCTCCCACACCTGAAGAGCACATCTACTGGATAGTCCGTAAACCATTGTGGGAACACATAGGGACTATAACAGTGCCTTGTACCAAATTTGCATGGACATCCATGATTACGAATCAGAATGTAACACAGTCCTAACTAAACACTTCCAGAACTAGTACATTTAGGTGGACAGGTGGCGGAATACATGTAATGATTAATGAATACATGTATGTGTCATGTACAGCATGTACCTTGACAATTGTGAATGAATACATATGCCCTGTGACTGTCAATGTGTCAGGTTAATAGAACCAATCATCCAAATGTGTCCCTCAGGGTGTTATGCAGTGTCCCTGATACAAGTGTTCATTCTCCCCCATTCGTATGTGAGGTCTGCTAGTGGCGGAAAGCACATATTCCGCTGGCCACCGTAGGTAGATGATAGTATAATAGTGTGGGGTTACCACCTGTCCGCCTTTGTGAGGGACACTCCACTCTGGGCAGTTGTGTCCTGCAAAATGAATGTTATGGCACATGGCCTATGATATCGGGAAAAGAGTTCATATATTGTGTGTAGTGGTGTCATAAAATGATATTGTTGTATCTGAAACAGGTACAAGTTATAGGAAATAGTAGTAGCAACTATAATGCTACAAGAATAACCTTAATGTATGCAAACCAGTGAAGTAGTCAGTATACTACTGGCTGTGGGTATGTGGTGCCTTGCCAAATGTGACAGCTTTACATATAGGTCCTATAGGACTGCCACCTTTCCAAATGGCCAAAGTGGGAACTGCTCTGTAGAAATGTCAGATGTACCAGGTCAGAACATACCTACAGCCATGCATAGTACATACATATAAGTAGTCGCACAAATCAAAGACTAGTCTAGCAGCAGTCAGGTTGCTTATGCTACTTCACATAACATATAGACATGTCATGTATACAATAACCATTACATAGAACTATTACAGACATGTAGAATATAATATTGTCCTGTAATCGGGACATTAGCTATGGCTAGAGTATTGTCACATGACACATATGCCTAATGAGGGACTGTCCCATGCAGAGTGGGAAAGGTGTTACGCCTAGAATGTGTACAATCTAAAAGGTGGAAATCCTACAATAGGTATGCAGTAGCATGACCCAGCCGAGAGATGCGTTTCCCAAAACACATTCACATGTCAGCATTGCAGAGTATCGGTTCTCATGTATCAGCCAGATGGGAGCAGATTGTATGAGGAAGACGCATATCATATGATGATGTCACTGGACAGGCCGCCGAGTCTGTACAGTCGAACGCCTGCCGTCGCCTAATGTTTAGCCATACCCGATACTGTAATCATGTAGTCCGATGTAATAGGCATCACAAAGGATCGCGCCCACCCAGCGTGAGTGACAAATGGAAGCACCAATGTCGGTGCACGTGCAAGTGAGTGAGCGAGTGGGTGTACGCGTGTTTGTTTACCAGTATGCGAGTATTGCACTGTTAAAGAAATGTGGACTTTAAACAAGTATAAGGAGCTGTAACCAGAGGTCAGCAGTGCTTAACAATGCGCAAACCTACGCACAACTGCTCCCACCAGCTGGAATGTGCCTTACCTACTCCGTATCCAAAGGCGTCGTTCTGGACGAAAAGTGTTGGTAGCAATACCCTGCGCACACAGCTCATGTGAATTGCCAATACACCATGGCATATATACAGTCAATAGACAGTACCACACACATACCATACAGCACAGTCATCCAACAGTATAGCAAGGTACTGGCAGATATGTCCAGACCACTGGTGTTTGTAGATCTGGCCGTTCTGTGTTTCAGTGTGTGAGCATAACCAGTATGACTGTTACGCATGTTGTCGACTGACATTACCGTGATACATCATGTGTTTGAGCATGCCCAGTATGGTCAACTGGATCGCATGTGTTACATGTCCATATAGTCAGTACTGCGGTGCCGATCCTTGCGTTGTACACTGACAGGTGGCATGCTGTATCTGCAGGGTAGCTAACGGTCATGTGGCATTGACTGTTGCTACATTTCTGCACAGCGTGGGGGGACATTCAACTGCATCCACAGTCCTACACAGCACCGGGGGTGGTGCACCTGACTCTCACATGTGTACGTTGGAAGGGGGGCACAGCTGACAGTTGTATACATTTGCGACTACTGTACTGATATGCCAGGTACTCCATTTCAGTGTGTGTACCTACCTAAATTGCTGGTTGGAGGCATACCAGTGTACGTTGGATCCTAGCTTGAATTACCAGCATAGTGGTTTCAGACGTCCTAGCCTTCACAACCTGCATCCAACTGCCTGGCCTGCTGTAGTCTGTGTGTGTGTTTGTGGGGGTTGGGGTCATCCATTGGGCATCTCCAGAGGCCATTGTATAGCATTTCTCTGTAGTGGTCTACACCTGTCCAGCTGTATGAGACTTGTGTGGGCTGTATGGACAGACATGATGTTCAGCCCATAACCTGCAGTGGGTTAGGACACCCTATGTACTACTGGCTACTATTGTGACCCCGGTTTGTGCTACAGATGTCATGGTGCCACTATGGATGTGCACTGTCTGCTGCCCTAACAGTCGGCCACCAAATTCCCTTGTATGCTCACTTCCATACCATAGCTACAGGTAAATACACATTCTAATACAACTGCCAATTGGTAGGTTGATTGACATACCTTGGGGGTGTTCCAGAGTTGAGGATGGTGCTGGAGGGTCGCCTACATCGGATGCACCCAGTGCACTTCCTGTACATGGCTGAGCACAGGTAGTGTCATGTTTGGCGTCCCTTGTACTGTCTGTGCGAGTCAGAGAGGGTGAAATTCCCTGGGTACCTACTGTGTCAGTGCATATGCCATGTGTTGCCTCCTTGCCAAGGGCAGGTCATACTGTGCATGCCTCCTTTCGCTGACTGGGTCCAGCTCAGGTAGTTCCTCCACCAAGTCACACTGTGCCTGTACAGGCCTTGGCATTGGTGGGGGGCTGTGTGGCCCTGCCCCATGCTGTTCCTGCTGCAACTGTTACCGCAGGATCAGATTGTGTAGCATAGCACATACCATAACAATTTGTGTGCATGTAGCTGGTGAATACTGCAGGGCTCCATTGGATGTGTCCAGACACCAGAACTGTGACCTCAGCATCCCAAACACACGCTCAATGATATGTTTTGCCTGTGCGTGTGCTTCAGAATGGTGTAGTTGTTCAGGTGTGCATGCATTGCTGATGGGTGTCATCAGCCACAACTCCAGTGGTTACCCAGCATTCCCCACTATGTAACTGTAGGAGATGTCCATATTGCCAAAGGTGTGGTACAGCTGCATCAGATGCCACATATCGGAATTGTCATAGCTTCCAGGGCAGACAGCACACACATTCAGTTTAATGCCCTGTCCATCGCATACGGCCTAGCTGTTGGAGGGTATGCCCCTGCAGTGACCTTAGGCCCTACCCCGCTCACCGGGTGGTGCTTTGATTTGTACATGCATGCAGGCTATAGCACCCAGTGCCCCAGGGTAGTCAGCCATTTGGTGGGAGAGACGCATATTGCTGGCCAACAAAGCACGTGTGTTGAGGACATGTACGTGTTTACTGGCACAAGGTGACATGGCATCTGTGAACTGGTGCAATACTCTGGATGCAGTTGCCTGTGAGATCCCCAAGATATCCCCAATTGTGCATTGGGAGGTACCTGTGGCTAGTATACCTAGGCCAACACATACCTTGGTATCCACTTCGATGGGTTTCCCTCGGCCTGTTCGATGTGTCAGGTGTGGCCGGCGCAGTACACCAAGCTTCTGTAGGAGGTATCTGTCCACCCCATGGCGCTCCATTATCTCCAGTCCATGTAGCCCCTGGTAGGTTATCCTGGGTCTGTAAAGTGTTCTGTCACCTCACTAAGGGTTGATCGGCAGCATTCACATCCTCACCACCCTGTGCCTCTTGCACATGTTGGTCCATATTGCCTGCTGCAGCCCTTCTCATTTGGTTGATTGTGTTGAGACATGTCCCCGAATGTATACAACGGTGGTGTAGAGTGTGGGAGAAACCTGTGTGTATGGTGCCTGGTCACTTTACTGTAGTGTTCATGGGCGGGCTGGCCATGTAATCTGCTGATTGTACTAATTATCACCTGTCTGTGCAGCCTGTTCACCTTGACTGCTCCACCACTGCTGTTGTTCCTCCCAATTTCATCAGGCAGGTATAGACACACCCCTAGCTTAGGCGTGCTAAGGCAGGAGCAATCCCAAGGTACAGGGCTCCAATGTACGTACAGTATGCCTAAAACCACTCCCATGCCTTCACCTATATTCCAGTCCTGCACCCGGCTATTTACACAAATACACTCTTGGGATCTGCATCACACCCTGGGGATAAACGGGATTCACTATTGTCAACCTCATTTGCATAGTATTGTCTTCTTATGCATAGTCATATGACCCATACTAATCCTCCAAATTAATAACCACTGCTTACTGTCGCTCAGATCCGCACACAACTGGCTAAAGGTGACTTACTATCCCCATATTCGATGTCCCTTGTTCTTCCCATCAAGAAAATAAGCGGTCTGTACACGACTAGAACACGGGACCCTATACACCACAGATGAAGCACTTTACCACTAAGCCATAGCAGATATACATACATCTGAGGTGATCACGTACAGATTATCCAGCACAGACATTCAATAGTGCTAATGTCTACATATATATATATAAACTATCTATATATATATATATATATATATATATATATATATATATATATATAGATATACACACACACACACACACACACACACACACACACACACATACACATACACACACACACACACACACACACAAACACACACACATATATACATATACACACACAGACGTAGATATTGAATTTACATCACAACAGCGAACCACATGACACTAAAGCATTTGACAAGAATGAAAGGGAAACCACATGCGCCACCTGCATTATGTAGTGGTGTTACTATCAAGGCAAGTGTGTTACGTTGCATCACATGGGTCAGATGGTAGTAAGGGTAAGAGTAGGGCTGCTGACATTTACCCACCAGACCTATTGGCGAATGTATGTGTATGTGTTGACAGCCCAGTCTCTTGGCCAATTATGACATTTGTGGACACTATATAGGAATGCAACAAAACACACTCAACACATCCTAGAGCTAGCCACTCACACATGCCAACACATAGAAATGTCTGCCAAACACACGCACCTGCCATGACTTGGAATTGAGCACCTACCTGTCTTTTTTATCACACTACAGCATTACGCAGTTACTGAACATGCTACTGCGATTACTGAAACACAGCACTCCCAGAGGCATACTTCTATGTGGGTGACATCATCAGCAAAGGCAAAGACACCGATAGGGAATGTATGGAGAGTGAGCAGTCTAAAAGCATTACTCTGTCCCCAGGCAGCTGGAAACACACACACACTTGGCAGGGCTGGGATTCAAACATACACCTAACTACCTTATCACACTACAGCATTACACAGTTACAGAACATGCTACCGAGATTACTTATCATACTACAGCATTACGCAGTTACAGAACGTGCTACCGAGATTACTGAAACACAACACTCCCACAGGCATACATCTAGGTGAATGACATCATCAAGAATGGAACAAATGCTGATAGGGATTGTATGGAGTGTGAGCAGTCTAAAAGCATATTACTGTCCCAAGGCAGACGGAGACAAACACACGGCAGTGGTGTGTGCTGGAGCACCGCACTCCCAGAGGCATACTTCTAGGTAGGTGACATCATCAGCAAAGGCAAAGACGCCGATAGGGAATGTATGGAGAGTAAGCAGTCTAAAAGCATTACTCTGTCCCCCAGCAGCTGGAAACACACACACACTCTTGACAGGGCTGGGATTCAAACATACATCTAACTACCTTATCACACTACAGCATTAAGCAGTTACAGAACGCACTACTGAGATTACTCGAACACAGCACTCCCAGAGGCATACTTTTAGGTAGGTGACATCATCAGCAAAGGCAAATATGCCAATAGGGAATGTATGGAGAGTGAGCAGTCTAAAAGCATTACTTTGTCCCCTGGTAGCTGGAAACACACACACACTTGGCAGGGCTGGGATTCAAACATAGACCTAACTACCTTATCACACTACAGCATTACGCAGTTACAGAACGCGCTACTGAGATTACTGGAACACAGCACTCCCAGAGGCATACTTCTAGGTGGATGACATAATCAGCAAAGGCAAAGACACCGATAGGGAATGTATGGAGAGTGAGCAGTCTAAATGCATTATTCTGTCCCCAGGCAGCTGGAAACACCCACTTGGCAGGGCTAGGATTCAAACATAGACTTAACTACCTTATCACACTACAGCATTACACAGTTACAGAACGCGCTACCGAGATTACTGGAGCACAGCACTCCCAGAGGCATACTTCTAGGTGGATGACATCATCAGCAAAGGAAAAGATGCTGATAGGGAATGTATGGAGAGTGAGCAGTCTAAAAGCATTACTCTGTCCCCAGGCAGCTGGAAACACACACACACACTTGGCAGGGCTGGGATTCAAACGTACACCTAACTACCTTATCGCACTACAGCATTACGCAGTTACAGAATGTGCTACCGAGATTACTGAAACACAGCACTCCCACAGGTATACATCTAGGTGGGTGACATCATCAAGAATGGAACAAACGCCGATAGGGATTGTATGGAGTGTTGGCAGTCTAAAAGCATATTACTGTCCCAAGGCAGACGGAGACAAACACACGGCAGTGGTGTATGCTGGACAACTGCCTATCTACGGAGCACTATTACAACACTACACAGATACGAGATGTGCCACAGACAGTACACCTTTCAAGACAGTCAACCAGTGTATTCAATGTAGGAATCCATCCTGACATGGGGTATGGACATCTGTTGCCTGGATGACCACTATCGCTATACAGGATTTCAGTGGTCATGCCCATACACAGAGGCACATAACCGACACAAGGTGTCACTGGGCATGCTCACACACACTTAGTAGCACACGTCCGTTTGGAATGTACTATGTGTCCTTCTACACAATGGCGTACTGGGCATGCTCACACACTTAGTAGTAGCAAAGGGCTGTCTTGTATGCACACGGATTCTAAACACGGAAGGGCACAGTGTGTCGATAGTGAACATTGTTAGCATGAACGCTGCACTACATATATCTGACACCAGTCATCAGTGCTAGATGTGTAGCATTCATAATCACAGCTGACAATCCAGATCCAACAATGGGGAATACGGACATCTCTGCAGTGAGGAACACCTGGCATATGGCATAGTTGTGCACAATAGCACTACCACCGTATACCTCAGATACAGACATGTGGGCCATAAGACCATGACGGACCGCTCCAGGTGTTAGTGTCCCCACATACATGAAGGCCACTCACATGTACTGACCAGTACACACTCAAGAGCCATCACAGATGTCTCAGGTGCAGATCACAGTGGTAAATGCCACATTCTACTATGTAGCCCTCAGACATCACCATGTCCTTGGACCAACAACACACATCCATACATTAGTACAACACCATGTTACTCATGACCAGTGGACTGTACATAGGTCTACAGCAACTGTGCAGACTACACATGTACTGACAGGGTTCCATCATGTGTTATGCAATGCAATGATACCACTGTTCATAACCAGGTCAGCTCTACACATAACAGGGGCCCTGGGTCTTATACAGCTGTAACAGATAACTGTTGCTGTACACCACAAAACACTCATGTTTGGATATGACATACATGTAATTGCCGTGGATGTGTACATGGCCCACACACACACACACACACACACACACACACACACACACACACACACACCAACACATATGTACATAGCATAGCTTTTGCTGTCCTCCATGCAGACAAGTGGCTACAGCAATCACACGCATGCAAATGGAAGGTAGGTCCATGGCTGTTGAATGCTAACAGTACATAAGGTAGCAATGTTGACTGAGGTAACATTCCTTCTGTACTAGTTACCCATGACAACTATCATATCATTCAACAGTCCATGTGTCATGTATGTCATCACACATGTCCACCAATTGCAATGCATACAAACATGGCTACATGACAGGAATGTAGGACCAACACACATGTACATGTAGTGGTGTGCATTCAGCTACCATGCATGTGCAGTAGCCGATGTATGCAGTTCATCTTTGTCTAACTACAACATGCAGTTGCAATGCAGCCCCATCATTGACACCTGTATATGGTGAAATACTGACAGTACGGTAGGATGTACATCAGGTATGGATGGATGTGTGTACATAAAGTGGTGGTCCACCTTTGCAGATGGATGTTTGCTGAAGTCAGCTCACAGGTGTGTCACAAGCTGTTCTACCATAACATGTGCAAACAGTACACTATGTTACTGTTACTTGTAGGTGAAGACATACAACCTACACAGCAGTCAGGGTGTCACTGACTGTAAATCACTTGACACCTAGAACACTTACATCCTCCCGTGTGCATATAGCAGCACAAGTGCCGAAGGTAGCATCGGTACACATAATGCGGTCAATACTGCTGCATGTCTGTCAGACGAATCATATAGCAGGTGTATGATTCACAATCCTGCCATGTGTGTTTGCTTGTGTGACCATATATGCCACGTATGGTGGGGAATACATCCTAATTGTTACACACCCCTGTACACTGCTGTAGAGATCTGTACATACCGCAATGTAGAAAGCAAGACATAGGCAGGGGTGGTGTGTGTATCACACACATGTCAGCTATCTGTATGTGAATGACATTTGTGAACTCCACAGTGTGTGTGTGTGTGTATGTATGTATGTATGGCTGTCTGGTGCATGGAGTGAGGGTGTATGCTACCATACAGAACAGACAGGATCCCTAACCTCTCATGGTGATGCAATCTACTACCCTGTTGATGCCATCAGTCTCAGCCTTACTGCCTACCTGTACATGTTCAGTCTCTGTGTCACCTCATGCTATCAACTGGCCTCTACCCTTGACATCAGCCAGACCGCTATGTAAACCCCCGCACCATGTCACTGTACCTGTGATGTGACCCGGTATGGATGTCACGTCTCTAGCCACTGTAGCCTATTACACAGCTCACATGCTTCTGGATCAGTAGATGTGTGGGCATCTGTGGAATGGTAGCCTTTCTAACAGTGAGGTTGAGGCTACGTATAGCATGCTTTTATTGCCATACATGCCTGTGAGTACTCCACATTTACACATGGGAAACTGCAAACACTGGTACTTATTGGCACATGCAGTTAGACCTTAAAGAGGGAAGCAGGGCATAATTACCAACATGCTGTTACTGTTGTTACCAAGACACATACTGTGAACATATAATGCATTCTAAACCTGCACTACATGGTATGTCTGGTGCATGTCAACAGTACACAACAAATGTAATATACACTTCTCACTATTCTGTTCACCCTGTGCATCAGACCATATGAGCATGTTCCTGCACCAATGGTGTGGATGACAGGGATGCGGCACAGACATCATCATATGCACAGGGTGATAATGTTTGCCAGGGGAATAGGCTGTACCAGTGGATGACATCATGTGTGTAGGTTAGGGCCGGTGATCTGAATGGACATGTGTGGTTGTTATGCATGTGGGTGTTGCGGTGCCCTACAGATGTTTCTGCTGTGTGCATGTATGTGTGCACACAGTTCTGCATGTGTCCGGCCTACACAGGGGTATTATTGACATCTCCAGATTGTACAGAACAGGATGTACAGCTCACTGTGTCCGACCATGACCACATGACCTGTGCCTGCCAGGGGTTGCACGGGCACTACCAGGCAGAGGTACAGATTGGCTACTGTCTGATGACACATGTCCACTGGAACTGTGTCCCCACTGGGAATGTCCAGGGCCACGTCCATGTGGCCTGCTGTGTCCTGGTGTGGACAGCATAGCACCAGCTGCACTGCTACTGCTACTGGCACTATGGGAGCAGGCATGTGAGGTAGCTCGTTCACGTTGACCTGCACCAGGTGGTGTAGCTGGCCTATGTCCACGTGGCCTACACCTCACTCCTACCAGATGTTCCAGCACAGACAGCTCATGCTCGCGGATTGCCATGCCACGGTCAAGGATTCCAACCATGTCACCCAATCGCCTGTCCAGAATGTCAGCAATCTGCTGTTGAGCATTTACCAATGCCTGGATGTTATCATTTAAAGAATGGATAGCAGCCCTCTGAAGCCTTTGCCCATCTCTGTTCTGCCGTTCAGCACATGTCTGTGCCGCCAATACAGTCTGAAACATGCGTTTGGTGACACCAGCTGCTGCTCTCTATCCTGCAGGTGCATGTCTGCCATAGGTCCTCCTACAAGCAGCACTGGCCACATGCCTGTGAGGCACATCTGCAGTCATTACACTGACACCATGGTGTGAAGACACATCTTCTGAGCCACCACACGTTCCTGTTTCAAGCTAACACATGCTGACTGTCCTTCCTCTATGGCCACTGGTGATGGGATATGTGTTGGCATGAGAACTGTGTGCGCAGAAGAGGGGGATATAGCTTGGATGGCAACCACTGGCAAAGATTCAGCCCCTGACAACTCTGCCTGTACCTCAAGCATATGTTCATCACTGCTAGAGTCTGTGGGGACACTAACATCAGATGGACCGCAGGAGCGTAATGCACCTACATCACCTGTGAATGCAAAGAAAGACTCTACATTACAACAGAGACGCACACACAGACACAGACACACACAGACAGAGACACAGACACAGACAGACACACACAGAGACAGAGATACAGACACAGACAGACACACACAGACAGAGACAGAGACACAGATAGACACAGACAGACACACACAGACAGACACACAGACAGACACATAGACAGACACACAGATACAGAGAGACACAGACAGACACAGAGACAGACACACAGACACAGACAGGCACAGACACACAGACACACAGACATAGACAGACACAGACAGACACAGACACAGACACACACAGACAGACACACAGACACAGACAGACACAGAGACAGCGACACAGACACAGACAGACACACACAGAGACAGAGACACAGATAGACACAGACAGACACACACAGATACACAGACAGGCACATAGACAGACACACAGATACAGAGAGACACCGACAGACACAGAGACAGACACACAGACACAGACAGACACAGACACACAGACACAGACAGACACACACAGAGACAGAGACACAGATAGACACAGACAGACACACAAAGACAGACACACACACACAGACACAGAGAGACACACACAGACACAGACAGACACACAGACAGACATACAGACCGACACACAGACAGACACACAGACAGACACACAGACAGACACACACAGATGCACAGACAGACAGACACACAGACACACACACACAGACACACACACACACACACACACAGACACACACACACACACACACAGACACACACACACACACACACACACACACACACACACAGACAGACACAGACACACACAGAGACAGACAGACACACACACAGACACAGAGACAGACAGACAGACAGACACACACACACACACACACACACACAGACAGACCATGCATGTGATTTGACAGAAGGCATGCAACATGCATGTGATACAGCAGACGGCATGCAGCTCAGACATTAATAGTGGTAGTTAGCATACATCCCTAGGTTGCACAGAACAGCAAGCAGGTGTCATATCAGAAGCCATGCAGTTCACGCAATCATGGTAGTAAGCATGCATCCCTGTGATACACCATGTGGACCAGCACAGGTTAACAGTACACATGGCTGATGTGACCTTGACATTAACATGTAGTATGACATGTAATCTGATGAATGTGTGCACTGACATGCATACATGTCTTACACAATGGTGTCCTGACACATGTACAGCTGTGTAATGGGTATCACATTGCAGTGTTGTCTGTATGCCCTACAGACAGAATGCACTTTTAGCAGATGTGCATGAGCGCTGAAGGGTATTATGAGGCATGTACATTGCTATACAGTGTGAAGTACATACACTGTGCCATTGCATGGCATCATGAGGTGTCAATATTGCTTTACAGTGTGGAATACATACACAGTGCATAGCCATGACTGCGTGCATACACATTGCATAAATACTGTGGATTGTGACCCACGTTGCTGAGGTGTATACACACTAAACCATGCTGTGTCATGTGACAGGTCACCGGAAGACCTACGGATGACACCCCTGCACAACTACTAAAATGTCTTAGCTGCCTGGCAACCATGTCCACACATGGCAGACTTGTCAATACACCATGTCCCACATGACATTTATGTACCACACACACAAGGTGCACGGCTGACAGTGATGTCCAACAGCAGCAAGGGAAATGTATGGTATCTGTGGCCTGATGTGGTGTCTTTGTCTGCAGAAGCCGAACAGGTGACTACTGTCATGCTGTGACACAGTCATGATGTTCAACACATCTTATATGGTCGAATTAAGTGACACCTCCACAAGCTGTGCACAGGCTTTTTGGATGTCCAGTGTTCCACATCACCTATATAACCATTCAACAAAGGCTATAGTTGGACCATGTGTGGACAATGTACAACAGGGTTTATACACATCACAATCACCTATATAACCATTCAACAAAGGCTATAGTTGGACCATGTGTGGACAATGTACAACAGGGTTTATACACATCACATCTACTGTGTGTTGCTTCATGTCTCTGGCCATCCTCCATGACCATGTGTGAACATGTGTTGGCCAAATGTTTGTGATGGCCGTCTATCTCACATGTCTGTGTTGTCCCATATGACAAACACCCATAGATGTCAGATGTCACTGTCCACAGGGTTATGCAGACAAAAGGTTGTATGTTTGGTATGTGGGGTATGTTTTATGAGATAGTGAGACAATGTTGCAGCTGGAACACTACATGTCTGGGACATGTCAGATGCCACATCACAATATGTGCACCCATTGCAGGGGCATATTCCACAATGGTGAATCCTGTGGGCTGCCCATATCCCAGCTCACTGTGTGGTACTGTTTGCTTACCACACATGTGTTGTTCCAATGTATAGTACATATTCCTACATTGAACAACACCTCCACCATTGTATGCACAGCTGTCCACACATCTAGCAATGACAGATACTGTGGTTTAATGTCAGTGTTTCATTTAGTTTGTATATATTGAACATGGGTATCCAGTGTGATTGATGACAGATACGACCTGTATATCGTGACTGGACCATACATTATGTGTATATGTGTTAACTGGCCACATGGTGAATAGATCTATGCATTAACATGCCTGATACTGATAACTGTCTCACCTGTAATGGACTGCTGTCTGTGCGGCATGCCAGAGGTACCTGTATAGGGATGACACAGCAGTCTGATCATTATCCATGACTGTATGGCAGCTACAGGGTGCACTGTGCATGTTACCACATTTGCCTGTACAATAGCATATAGTATGCACATGTGTGCATACACAGGGTAGCATACTATAGTATGCGGCATGTGTGTAAACATACCTTGCATATGATGTTACATTACATATTGTACAGTGACACATGCAACTAAATGGGATATGATAGTTATATGTGCAGTAGTGACTTACCAGGCAACTCCAGGTTCGGTGGTTGTGAGACACCCACCTCCACGATGGCAGCTAGTGTTTGTGGATGCTGTTATGAGGGTGTCCCCAGGCTGGCCAGTAGCTCCTCGGTAGGTGTGAGTGGGGGCTAGGTTGGTGGCCCACCACCTGTTCTACCTTTTTCCCCTGGCGATTGCATTGGCACGCTGTTTTGCATGTCGTATAAGGTCCGTGCAGTGTCTGTGCACCTGCTGGTAGGTGTGGTTATGGCCACCCACATCATTAACCCTCCTGCGAAGTTCCTACCACAGGTCGTCACACTGCTGGGCATGCTGTGGCACATGGCTGAACAATACCTCATAGTTATCATGGAGGTACGGTATGAGGGCATCATCCTCCAGGCAGCTATACACTGGCAGGCGTGAACGAGGCATTATCTAGAAGACATAATGATGGAGACAGGTCACAGTATCACAGAGATGTACAGAGATACAGCTGCACATACAGCTGTATTAAATCTAGTACATATGAACAGTTATCTTTGCAAATCGTCATGACACTGACACGACTGACATGTTTGTGTCACACACATGTAACACCCGTTGTGCATTGGATATCATCACCATATATGTGTGTCATCTCATTACATTGCTCATACTCCATGTGAATGCTGTCTTGATGTGGGCATGTCTGTTTGCCTGTACTGGTGTTCTTACCTATCAGCACATGCCTGGATGTGTCCACAGTAATGCTGTTGACCTTGATGCTGTGTACATGTCACATATCAACACATACACTGCCTTAATGGACATGAGCAGTGACAATGCAGACATACACACGGAAACCTTCACATGCATGTGTTTTGCCATATACATCTACATGGCACTGTACAGCAGTTCAACATCCTGCCACGTATCGCCTGTGTTGCATATGCGATACACATGGGACAGTGGCTAGCCAGACATTATTCACAGGGATGGTTATCAACTATAGCATTTACGGACAAGATCATGCAGTAGTGTGTATGCCCTGGGCCATGTATGGGCATAGGATGTGAGGTTTTCTAGCTGTATCTGACAGCCATTCTGCCACCGCCAGGTGCAACAGTGCCACATTACTGATCCAGACAGTTAATGATACATCTACCATGCGGTCATCGCATCATGTATGACAGAGATGACATGTGCAGCTTTGATGGACAGGGTTGCATGGTATGGCAGGAGTGTGTAACATGTAAGGCACAGGGATCTGTCCAGCATGTGGCGATCCTTGTAGTAGAAAGGTGGCTGTCCATGACTTATGTCTTTCAGATCAGGATATGTACGTGTAGCATGTCCAACATCACAGTGTTGCATATGTCTTTATGCAAGGTAGCCAGCATGCTGCATAGTGGAGGTGAGGATTGTGAAGGCTGGTGTTGCCCATCCACGCATGTCCAATACCCCATAAAGGTGATATGTGATCCGATATTGGTCACCCAAGTGCTGAGTATGCCTGTCCAATAATCTCCATGCTCATGGATGGCACCCTGTCATGACTTGGGTGCCTCGTATGACTACCTAATAGGCCTGGAGACGTCACCAGCTCAGGGAGATAAACTGCACAGCACCATCCCTTACACACAGTGTCCATAATGTTGACCACTGCCTATGTGGTAGTTAATGGGTACAGGGTTATTAACCTAGCGGTGACAATGCTATAAGCAGCTGTCAGATTGTGCACATATGTCACACACCTTACCCACAAAGCCCATTCTGTATGTTGTCCACAACACTGAGATAGCTATTGCTCCTAGGTCATGGCCATTCACATCCTTACATATGCAGATGCCTCCCATTTGTCTGTGTGGTATGGGCTACAATGAGGGGGAAGTACAAAACATTAACCCTGTTTTACTGTAGCTGCCACTGGTGTGATATGAACATGTCACTCAGACACCTTTTGTAGTGTTGCTCCTGTCAACATGCCACTGGTAGAACACTCCTGAGACATACAAAGGTACATCTAGTATACTCAGTGTAGCTGGAACACAGTATGGGTGATGATGTCCTATGACCTGTCACAGGTATGCTATGCAGTGTGAAATCATCCATACTGTCATCTACATCTGTACTGCTAATATCTACGTTGATAAAGGTTCATGCTCAGCAGGGTAATAGTGCAGTGCCTTCCATTATGACTGGCGTCTCCACTTGTGGGTTGCAGTGGGTTTATATTATCCAACACCCTATCTGTATTGCATAGTCCTGCTCAGCACTTGTTCAGAACATGTAAGCACTTCATGAGCTACTAATTACTATAACACCCATTCCAACTCATTTCCTACAAGTACAGTTTGTCCTTACATTTCCAGCTTGCTTACAGTACAAAAGCTGTTGTACAAATGTACCTCACATATCTTGTGAGACATGTATATTACAGGCATGTCCAAGTGTCAATTACCAGTGTTACTGCCTGTCTATATGATGAATATGGCAAACATGAGGTAATATAGCAATTGTCTCATGTACACAGTCAATGCTCCCCTCCCAACATATGACACTACACCCTGTGGGAGATGCACATATGTAGCCATGCTGGGGGTAATGCTCTCTACAACCCAGACTGAACTTGACATTCATGTGGGGATGTTAAACATTTGCAACACACCCCACTCATCACATAGTCTCACTTGATCTTCACCACCACAGGCCACACATAGTATGACTACGACATTTGCAGAACCTCTCCATACTCTCTGTGTAGGCAACAGAGGAAGCCCCCATCACCAAACACAACACCAATTACTTATAGCCCACAGACTCATGTGTGCCCATCAACTACAGCCAATAGGGTGTTATAACATACCCAACACACCAGTCATAGGTATCTCTGTAGGCGGTCACACTGATGTCCCACTCAGCAGGCTACACAAGGCGATAGTCGCTTGCATCTGGCTGTCGGTTAACAGGATCCGCAACATAACCTATGCACTCATGCCACACCTCACCAGGTACAATTTGACTGTCATTCTCCATGTTAGTGTGACTGCCCTGAGATGTAACTTCCTGGACTACATGTACAGGGACATGCAGTAGCTCTCCGGTCTTGTAGCCCAGAAAGGTATCGCCAAAGCCCTGAGAAGCATTCTGCATTCATCCAGACTGATACCACTGTACAACGACTGAATGTTTCAGTTCAACAGTTGCCTATGCTTCTGCTGTCATTCCACAGGCATCCAGTATCTGTCTGCTTTGAATGACATGGTCAACAAAACATGATGCTTTGGCACAAATGATCTGCACCTGTCAGCCCTGGGATTATGGATAACATGTAAGGCTCTTGCTGCTCTTATACTGCCTGTCTTGGACAGTTTCCAATAACATATTCACCACCAGAACAGGAACAGGCAAGCAAAACCTGGGGTAATGTTATTCAATGCTTGACATCTTCATCTCTAACGCACTCAGGTGAGGCACTCCTTATAATGGACCACTTTGATATCTCTGCAGTGGCCTGGGACCTGCCTCTAGGCTCCGGAGAGCACACCTGCACTGACAGGTTATATGCAGACCACACCTTTCAGTCATGTAACCAGGACTGGAACACCCACGGTGGAGGTGTGTCCATATTTCACAAGGACGTACACACCTCCAGGCTGGTAACTTAGCACAATGCATCAGAGGTAATCCATGTGCAACTAACTGTGGCCAGAACTGCTATACACATTGTAACTTGCTACAGATTCCACACCATACCCCACGGTTACCGGCCCTCATTTCTTGGTGTACTGGACAGTAGGGTTCAGACAGGAATTACTGATGTGAGACTGACACTACCCCACACTTAACTGGGATACCTACTCATGTACCGACACATTAGGCTAATGCTTTTTGGGGTTCATAACCTCTATTCGGCTGGATCAACCCATACACACCACCACCAAGGCCAACAATATCCTAGACATGGACATTACCAACATGTGACTGGTGTTCCACACCTGGGGTTATCCCCTCGTTGGTAGTTTCCGAACGTATGCTAATCACCCTTGTTATCCACATCCCGGCACCAAACCCTTCACGGAATACACAGTACAAGATTTCTACAAGGCCTACTTCAGACATCTTATGACAGCGGTAGTAAACGTCATGACACCCGTGCAGATGGACAATGTAGTTACAAACACTGAAACATACACCACTGCACTTCATTAGCACTTACACGATTGCATGGATCATGCTATCCCAAACAGAGCCATGATGGTACCCACCAGATAACGGACGCCACTCTGGGGGTCTAGTTCCATGGACATAATGTACAGGGGGAGGGGGTTGGCATAAGGGGGAGGGGGTTGGCATAATGGTTAAGGTGTTCACCTTATAAACACAAGGTGCAGGGTTCAAGTCTCATATGGGGTAATTGGCTAGGCTTAAAAAATGGCCCACAGGGGCAGTTAGCCTAGTACTAATCTATGAATCTATGAATCTAAACAAAAGGTGGAGGCTGTTGCAAAGTGGAGTACAATCCCATGGGTGTGGTAGCTCCCTGGTCAGCCTCAGTAGGAATCCAGGCTCCCTTATCACATCCTCCAAAGCTAGCTACGTAAACATTACTGCAACACATTCCAAGGACTACCACAAAGCGTTATGCAGGTATGTCAGTACTCGATGGCAATACCCACATCTGCTCTGACATATGACAGGCAGGAACATTACAGAACCGACTGATATTGGCAACATCCTGGCAGATAGGTTAAATGCTAACTTTACACCCCTCTCATTCCCTACAGAGCCAAAATCTATACAGGAACAATGCAGAGTCCCTGCGGTCACAACTACGTAGTTCCAACCTGCACTCTCTAAGACTTGGAACACAGACTCCATGTGACCATCCAACATCCCAGGCTGCAATTTACACAAACCTCAGAACAACATGGCTCCCCACTTGGCCACCAGATTCACTAATAGCCTTGTATCAGGCATTGTGGCCCCTGAATGGTGCACAGCAACAGATATCACACTCCACACAGGTGGTGCCACAATGGACCAGAGGGACTATTGCCCTATACGCCTGACTGGACTGTTCTGCAAGGCTATGGGGCACATCATCATGGAAGGCATTCACAGAGACATTGGTGGGCTCTAGACCTTTGGTACCACCCAGGTTGGATTTGTTAGGGCCAGACCATGGCTCCTACATCTGGTGGACTCCTTTGATACAGTTATCAGGGTAGTTGATGACGGTAAGGGGGTCCACACAGCCTACCTTGTCCTCTCATTGGCTTTCAGCACCGTTCTCCATTCTGGTATTGACAACATACACATCCACCTGCACATTGACCCCTATGTCTCGAGATGTTATGCAAAGTGGCTCACGGACAGGACCCACACAGTGAGGGTAGCATACCGTAGTACCTACTGTAATTCAGTTACACTTGGCTTACCCCAGTCCTCGGTCATAGGGCCCCTCATGTTTGGTATATGCTTCCCTGAGGTACAGGCTAGCACAGAGGGACTTTCCCTGAATAGGTTTCCAGATGACTGCAAACAAGGAGCCATGATTGATTCACCAGCTGATACAGACACCCTCCATAAGGGTGTCACTGTGACGGATACCTGGTGTCGATAACATGGCCTCAAGCTGCATGACACAAGGTGCATAGACATCCCCTTTGGATTACACCAATCACCCACTGACTATCACATAGGTGGTAGTCCCCTACATACATGTGACATTATACGGGATCTTAGTACACACGTATATAGCACCCACTCCTTTGATAACCATATTGCCAATGTGGCGTGGCTATCCTTCTACGTGGCCACCCTAATCTGTAATGGGTTTGTAGCTGGAACAAAGGCACCCATTGTACCTCTATACTCCTGATGTATGAAACATGTTCAAGGGTACAACACCCCTTTTGGGGTGTACCTTACAGAACAGCAACGGCTTTACATACCACAACATTAACACACCATGGGGATTATTGACCTCTGAAGGATGACGTATGCAGCACAACTACAGACACCACAACTGTACACATTTTCATACTGCATACTCAGGAGTGACCTTTGCTGAACATACAAGGCCCATGTCCACAACAATATTGATGGATATACTCCACATAAACAACATAAGCAAAAGCCACTGAGAGCAGCATGCTTAGGGATATGTACACAAACGCAACGATGAGTGGGACATGCTTGAGGGATACATTCCTGAACTAGACACTCACCATGCTTTGGAACATGATTCCTATGTACATCAAGCAGGGACCCTCACTAGCACTCTTCATGAGATACCTCAATGGGTGGATGGGTGACAGACATGTACGCCAGGGATCACTGCAGTGGCTGTACTGTACACAAGCACAGGTAACAAATGGCTCTGCTGTTCACAGACACAGGACACTACCCTAGGGAGGTGCCGCCGGTGAAAACACTGTAGTTGGGTTTACAAATGGACTTGGCCAGACAGCATAGTACCTAAGTATGAACCTGTGAAGCTATTACATGTCCTTTGTGCATGGATAATTGAGTAGCTCTTCCATTTCAATCAGCTATCATGCTGTTACACTGTCCCATGACTACAAGCCATATGTATCCTGTTATTGTGTATTGTATATGCCAATAGACATACCTTTTGTTTGCATGATATAACAGTTATGCTGTGTAAAATATCTGACATATCTACATACAATACTGTACATTGCACATATTTTAAACATTATCCCATAATGCAAAGCATACTTGCACAGCAGGACCACCTTAGGCATGTTATTCTCATTATATACCCATACACATGCCTACTGTGACAGTATATCAACATATACTTTCCCCTGTTATGGCACGTACTTGTTGGACAAACCCTACCAATGACGGCAGGTGGTGGGGAATTGTTTTGTTTAAAGTCCTCATGTAGCATCCCTTGTGGTGTATGAGATGTTTACCTTGTGGCCCACAGCAGGACACACAATTTCTACAAGAGTTACTATGCTCAACAAGACATCACTACATAATACCTTTTCCCACTTTATGCATTGCGTACACTTTAATTATTATAAAACAGGCTGTACATATACTAACATACTGAGTGTTCTACATACCTTGTTAGCGTTCCGAGTCTGTAAATATCTCTCTTACATCTTTCCTGTTTAAATGGTTCTATGGTATGAGCATAAGGTTTGAAAGTATGGCAAAGCATCCTTATATACGTAGATACCTGTAACATGTGGTATCCTGCCGCCAATTGGTGTTCCTGAGTAAATTATTACATGCACATCAGCTGTGCAGCTACTCCATTCACCAGTTACACAGAAACAGTGGGGTATAATTGAATACTCCACTTGGGCGTTGCCCTTTTGCCCTACCTTCGAGGGAGACGGCCTGTATGTGTTTTGTTGTGAGGAATTGCAACTGCTATTTGGAGAGACACGGATATTTTGAATTCATGTCCCCCGTGGATTGTGTGTGATGGCTAGATATGTGGTTCTACATGTGAGTGTACCTGTCATCTCAACCATCTGATAAGGAACTATTGCAAACAAAACCTGTAACATCGCTGTCTGTTTCATTATACAACAGCTACGATTTCACATGGCGCCATTAGAAGTGTGTCTCTCACAACAACACTTCTGCAGATGTAATTGAGTGAGTGGATATTTGTGATGTTATTACAGTCTGTATTGCAATTGTTTCGGGTGTGGGGGAGATATAGGTGGGTGTACATAGCATATACAGGTTTGTGGGGACTGCATTTCTACATATTCCATATGTGTGTGTGGGCTCCTTCCCTAATTGAAGACCTATCATTTAGTAGACTAAAACTATGGTTGTTGCAGGCTTATACATTGAGCCATTGTTAATTGGTTCCTATATAGCATGCAGGTGAGGCTGATACTTCAATCCCTCCGGAAATACATTGATATGTAAGGGAATGTTACTAAATGACAGCTGTCTCGTGCATTTCTGTCACAGATATTTGCACTCATTGCAGTTGTGTTGGTGACTGAACCTCTTTGGCTTGGGTTGCCACCTTTTCAAATGGCCATAGTGGGACATTTGCAGGACACACATCGGTGTTTACAGGCCGACACATACCCACTGTCAGTACATAGGATAGAACATACTTTTATCCTAAATACATACTTATTCTTGTAGCACTTTAGCTACTTATCATGTTTCTTGTAACATTTATGTATTTTAGATACAGGAATAACTATTTAATGCAACTATTACATAATATATGGGACATAATTATGTCCTACAATCTCGGACATTTGCCCTTTTTAATATTTGTTGTCAGGACACAACTGCCCAAGGAGGGGCTGTCCCTCTTAAAGTGGGACAGGTGGTAACAGTATGACTACAGCCAGCTATGACCACACCTACCATAATGATCTACCTCCAAGTTAGCACTAACAGACACATGATGCAAACACACACACACACACACACACACACACACACACACACACACACACACACACACACACACACACACACACACACATATTACAGTCCCATGGAAATGCACATGGCACCCTCAACACAAACTTACACAGACTACAGCGATCACAAACACACTTGAACACAGTACCTACCTGGACCGCAGCACCGGCAGCGATAACTAAATGTCCCTTAACATCGTGATAATATTACTCACGGATCTAGTGTTCTGGTACTGTGGTCTTTCGGTCTTTAAGCCTCGTGATTACATGTGTCGGTATGTAAAACATTTGGGTAGTTGGCAGTATCCTATTTATTTGTACCTCCATGGTTGTGTACATGTCGTTGACCTATCTATATATTTGCAGATATAGGTGAATCTGTATTTCTATCTCTATTATATATATATATATATATATATATATATATATATATATATATATATATAGAGAGAGAGAGCGCGAGAGAGTGAGAGGGAGAGTGAACACTCCTTTCGTTGTGTACATGGCGGTGTATACAATTTCCTGAACTCCGCACGTTTGTGTTTTAACCTGTCACAATACACACCTGCCGTTGGTACATCTCAGGTAGCTTAGTGTTAGGTGATTGTGAACATGATTGTGTGTTCTACTCCTGGCAGTGGTTGTTTTACCTTTCAGAGCAAGCACTATTAGTACAGGGGTGAATAATGCTAGTTTCACCTGTTCTGGACATCGTTGACTGTGATCTGCGCGATATTCAGCAAAGCTTAGCCCTGTTTCGCGCATATCCATATAGTCATGTTTAAATGACACTTACCAGCACTTGCCAACGCATAAACCCGCTAACATGTGCTAAACCTGATCTGATAACCTGCATCCAACATCCATTATTCGTGCCTTCGGGATTACATAATGGCCCTTGCAGGACGTGGAACCGGGAACATGCATGATAGTCAGTGCCTTTACCACTTGGGCATCTGGGATTTGTACACGTGTTATGGTGTTTTGTATGTGGACTGTACTACAGCTGTTACTCCATACTGTAATCAAATGTGTAACTCATTAGTTTACATATGGATGAGACTTATTAATGGTATGTCCAAGTGATGTTTAATGGATGTGCTCCAGCATTGGGAATCTATGTCACAGTGAGCCACACACTATAATGTGCTGCACCTTCACACAACCATAGGAGGAGCATGTTGGGGTGACAGATACCTGTCATGGGTACTCCCCATGCTTTGCCACTACATCCCTGATTACATTATATGGAGCCCCTCATTAACACACCAGGGAATCCATGCAGAGTGTGTGGAGAACAGTGATTACACACATGGATCCCACAATTGGCTCTTCTCCACTGAGGGACAGTTGGTTAATTGATGGGGTGGTGACAGCAGACACTGTTTGCCTCGGCTGATGACTGGCCTCTGACAATTGGGCATGTACCTACCGATGTACCTAGGAACCTATACATACAGTATCAACATATGTTGTTAGGTGCGTGTACTTGACTTTCCTTGTTCCAATAGCTGTTGTGTGTGCAATGGTTGAGGGCTTCCTATGTAGGATCCACACAGTAGGCCACCTATACATTACAATTTACAGGTGGTCGTGTGTGTGTGCCATCCATTTTACTGTGTGTGCAGGTGGAGAGGTGTGTCAGTCCATAGGGGCCTACACTGTCAGTGTATGTGTTATACGTTCCCTCTTTGCCAAGGCGTGGGTATATTGGGCATGTCTGCCTACTGGGGCTGGCACAGGGTGTTAATGGTCTGACTCCCTCTGTGCCTGTGATGGCCTTGGCAATTGCGGTGGGCTGTGAGGGCCTTCACCATTATGTCCCTGCTGCAGCTGTTTCCGCAGGATCATATTATGTAGCATGGCACATACCATGAAGATGTGGGCACACGTGCCTGGAGAGTACTGCAAGGCTCCACCAGATATGTCCAAGCAACAGAACCGTGATTTTAGCATCCCAAACACACGCTCTATGATGATTCTGGTTTGTGAGTGTGCCTCATTATGGCGTTCTTGCATGGGTGTGTGTGCATTTCTGATGGGAGTCATCATCCACAGCTCCAGTGCATAGCCAGCATCTCCCACAAGGTGGCCATATGGGACGTCCCCCCTGACAAATACCTGATACAGCTGTGAGGCATGCCAGATGTGGGAGTCATGGTAGTTTCCAGGGCTGCCAGCACATACATCCATGATAATGCCCTGGGCATTGCACATGACCTGGCAGTTGATGGAGTGGTATCCCTTGCAGTTTATGTAGCGCCTACCATGCTCACCGGGTGGTGACTTGATATGTATGTGCGTGCAGTCTATCGCACCCAGTACCTCCGGCTAGTGTACCACATGGTGGAAGAGACGCACATTGCTGTCCAACTCCTCCTGAGTTCGGGGTAAGTATATATGCTCATTGGCATGTGGTAACATGGCATCCAGGAACTGGTGTAGTACCCTGGATGCTGATGCCTGTGAGATCCCCATTATATCTGCAGTTGGCCTTTGAAAGGTACCTGTGGCTAGTATTCTCAAGCTTACACATACCTTCGTGTCCACTAGGATGGGTTCCCCTCTGTTGTTTCTGGATCTCAGGCGTGGCCAGCACAGCTCAGCTATTTGCTGTAAGATGTCCCTGTGCACCCTGTAATGCTCTACTATCTCCAGATCATGTAGCCCCTGGTAGGTTACCCTTGATCTGAACACTTTTCTCCTCCTCCTCCGGGGCCTGCGGTGGTTGTCAGCATCATCCTCCACAACACCTTCAGTCTCTAACACATGGTGATGAATCACAGCTGTGGCAGCTCCCAACATGTACATTGTAAAAGTTCCCCATCTGTTTACACCGATGGTGCAGTGTTTGGGAATACACAGGTGTGTGTGTGAGGTGCCGTCACACTTTATACTATTGTGCTTTGAACACTGATGATGTCATAGGGTGTGTATTTACAATCGGAGCTACAGGGTATCTTATGTGTTTTACCACAGGTACTGCTATTGTGGTGCCTTTGGTGTTGAATTACATTTAGCTGCCGTGGATTACCTCTTGCCCTTCCTTAACATTTCTTAGCGTTTCCCCTCCCATTTTCTGGCATGCATCCGGCAGCCTGCTTTCTTTTGTACTTTCCAAAACCTGGCTTATCTTGCGAAATGTGTTCTATGGCCGATCTACTGTAGGTTTGCTTTGCTCTGTGGTGACAGTTCTCTTTTCTTTGCAATCCATCACCTCCCCTATCCTGTCCTGCAGGTTGCTGCGAGCAGACTTGTTAGCTGCCGTCGATTGCCCACTGTGAGTTAATGGGTGTTAATTGCTCAGTTGTACTCCAATTACCCTACTGCGGCATTTCCTTATTTTCTTCCCCCAACCTTCCTGTTTGAGCAGTGGTGCGTGGCGTGTGCGTCCGCTTACCAGGTTTCGGGCACGTTTTCATCCACGTACACATGCGCTTTCGGGCACCATGTGTGCTCTCAGCTAAATGATGCTATACCTACATCTCCACCCCTATCCTGTGGCTTTGCTTAGCAACAGGCAGCCTGGATTTGCATTGCTCCAATGTGCTTACAGCTACGGTGGCACACCCCACTGCTGATGTCATGTATACCTCCAAACCACTCCTCGGTGTTGTAGCGTTGCGCCGTATGGTACATCCTTACTCTGGCGGGACGTTTGTGATTCACTATTACTTGCCTCATTTGCATAGCATTGACTACTAATTCATAGTTACCGTGCTGGACACTGTCACAGACCCTTAGCAACCCTTGCAGCTTGGTTGTGGTGTACCATGCATACCATTGAGTATTATGGTGAAATCATGATTTGTATTACATTGCGATTTTATGACATTTGTATATATTTTCCTTGTGAACATGACATTAAATGTTGTTTTTTAGGTGTTGTGCATCTTTTCTTATGCCATTGGCTGTATGTTTAGCCATTGGCATATGTTAACTTTGTAATACATGAGTCTGGTCCGCTTTCATAGCTCCGATGTTCTGTTTGGCAAAATGTAAATCGTTTTTTTGGTTTACATTTCTGTAGGCTTATGCTGCACCTGCACCACTTAATGAATCACTATGTACCTTCGTTTGCATGGTGCAGTACTGCACATGGGGTGATTAGCATATCTGAGCTGAGGGCTGTGCAGATCTGGCGTACGCTGGTAGTGCACGTGAAATTGGATCATAGCTGAATCGCTAGGCGGCCATATTTGGCATTATACCACCTACGCTACGCCTGCGCCTGGCACAAGCTTCATGAATCCCGGGGAGTATTTTTATCTTGAAGTATGGCACTTTGTCTCCTTTGGGTCTTAATCTAGAATGTAACTGGAGGTTATTCATTTAATGAATAATTAGATAGTTGTTTAATTAAGTTTATTTAACTAAGGGAGATTTTTTTATCAGTTTATACTCCTTGAAGGCTTTACTGAAGTGCTCGAGGAAGAATGAAG
Organism: Protopterus annectens; assembly: GCF_019279795.1. Taxonomy (NCBI): domain Eukaryota; kingdom Metazoa; phylum Chordata; order Ceratodontiformes; family Protopteridae; genus Protopterus; species Protopterus annectens. The sequence continues at coordinate 458,813,026 of NC_056730.1, read as the reverse complement.
TCTGTTTTTTTTTCTGGTTCCTGTCTGTCATTTTTGTCTTATTTCTTTTTTTATAGTAGTCTTTATCCATTAAGATTACCCTGTTGATTGTCTAACAGACTTGTTCTCAAAATTCTTTTTATTAATTTTCATTGTAAATTGGATAGGGTAAGTAATGAAGATTTGTATATTCTTTCATCCTCTCCCTTGAGTTCTTTTCATATAGATTAGAGTTTTTTTTTCATTATTGTCTCACGATTCCTGCACATGTTTTGATTTCTGCATGTATAACTATTGCTGTGATTTATTTTGAACTAAGTGTAGTAAGTTAAACTTCACATATGTTCATAATTCCAGCTCAGGGGAAGCATGGCACCTGGTTTCTTTGGTTACTCAAACTTGCAAGTTTTGTATCCATACTTCTAAACTAAGAGCTCCTAATTAGTAGAACATCTTCTGTTTTGTGTAAATTATTCTCTTCTACTATTGTGTCTATATATTTTTTATTCCTATTTCTTGGTCATGCAGCTCCATGTTTTGTTTTGTTCCGTCAGCATTTAAAGCATATTTATTTATTTATTCATTTATTTAATATGTCCTTTGTTAACTAAGTTAGATGCAGAGGGCTGGTAGTTTCTTTACAGGAGAGACCTGAGGTGGTATTTATATTGATTAGGGGAAATGTGGCCAGAGCACCAGGGACATTATTCTGCTCTTTTCGATATGTGCCATGGGATGTACCACCAACAGGCAGATGGGGCCTCAGTTTAATATCTCATCTGAATTATGCTTCTGTTTTCTGAAGATATTATTTCTCATCATATTTTTTGGATTCATGTGAATGTCTGTTTGTAGAGTATTGCTGTTATTGTTTAAATCTGGTTTCACAAACTTGCCTATTACTGTATGCATTTGCTGTATGTTCTTTCAGTTATTTGGTTACATTACATGGGACTGTTATCCCTCCTTTCTCTGAATTGATTTATCTTTGTTGAATACCTGTCTATTTATTTTGTAAGCCATTTCTTCTGTTATTTTAAACATGCCATCTTAAACTGGTGCTTGAATACAAGGGCATGTTCCAAAGACATGTGGATACACAATGCGTATACAATGTGGACACATTCCTCACACCTACATTTACATTATGTTCCATCAGGTAGTTGCTTCTATGCACACAGCTTCAGGCCATTCTGAATAAACATCTTCTTCAACAAATACATTGTCTGCAGAAAGTTCTGGATACTTGATATATGTACTTCAGTGGCACTATTGGTCACTCAAAGGGTGTAGCAGTGGAAGTAATGGTGCCTAAATTGCCACTGGATATCTGATATCTGTCCCGTTTACAAGCTAAATCCTCAATTTGTTTGTCACTGCCAGGCCTGTACATATTACATATGGCAAAGACCATCATTTCACTGTGCCAATATGCCTTTCATTGGGCTCACTACTGAATGTCTGTATTCCAAATACTGAGTGACGACCCCCCCCCCCAAAATAAAAATTAAATAAATAGAGACAGAAAGCACAGGAGAAAAGCAAATCTTGAAAATCACTCTTTTCCTTACCTCTTCTTTTTGCAGGATGAGGCAAGCCCCCACTGACCCCCCTCCCCAAACTTATATATAACAACTTTGAGATTGCCATACCTTGGAGAAAAGATAATATTCTGAGAAATGGTTAACCTTTCATTCATTATTTCTAATATTCAGTACAGCAATTTATTGAGAATTTCCCTGATGGATTCATAAAATAATTTACTACAGTACATAGACGACTGTTCTTTTCAGGTTGCAAACCTCGATATAGCTGTTTATCACATTAGGCTATCATTTTTTATTTGCCAGTTTGTACAATCTAGGCAAAACAAGTTTGTTCTGAGTCTTTCTCTAAATGATCATATTTGCAATGGATAACCGTTGAGTATGTTCAGTACATGATAATGCATCATTGTTACTGAATTCTTATGACTTCAAATATGGTGACCAGGGCAGTGTATCAGTGTTACTGTGTTAAGTAACCGCATTATAGTCAATACCATCATAGTGTGTTCCTTAAAATAGAAACTAGTGCTAAGGTCTTGTTGTAGCCTTTTCTGAGGTTCCTTTGCTGTGACTGAAATTTGAGAGCAGTGGCTTGTGAGTAGTTACCAGTGTAGGCCTTCTTCTGTAAGAAGACTTATGGAATTACTGCAGAATACAGGAACTTGCAGAGTTTTTCTCTACCTATTAAAATGATATATCTGCAACTTAATCTGACAGCTGACACATTATTTTGACAGCTACTGGAGACTGATGGAGTAGTTCAAGACAGAGAAACATGCACAATGAGATTTATCAGGTGTTTGCAAAATGTTTGTTTTGTGTTAGGGGATGGCACACCCTTAACTCCTCCCTCTGCTTTTAAAAAATGCTAAGTACAGCCCTCTATACAAATAGAATTAATAATTTATGCACAGTATATTTGTATGTCATATTTCTCCGTCTCTTAACTCAAGAAATCTGGACACAGCCTAAAAAAATGGGGGGGACAAAGGCCCAAAAATAGAGGCAATTTTTAAGTATTGCTCTTATAAACTTAGAAAGCTGCTAGAACAACAAGGTTTGTGTTAGCATGCATTTTCTGAAGGATATGAAGCATAAAACTCAAATGTATGTCATTATTTGGTCATTATTTAGTAATTTCAATCCTCCGTGATTTGCCAGAGGATCAGACCAAATATTTGAGGAAAAAATCTGGACATTCTGCACAAATCTGTTCAGTTGAGAGGTATGATGTATGTATGTATGTATGTATTTATTTATTTACTATTTGTTGACCAGTTAAGTGGTCTGGCCTAGTGACCATTTTCAGCCATAACTCGGGCTCATGGTGGACCTTTAGAAAACATTTATAGTTTTTACACAGAGCATAGTTCACAAATGTTATACATGCAAAATATACAACACAGTGTTTGCAGGCATAGAAATATAGAATATGTAGACTAAAATAGAAAGTTCATAGATTGCTTTGAAATTTTCATTAAACAAGGAAAGGACAGTTCATTGTTTGAGACGTATTAGCCGTTGTCTTTAAAGCAATTGCTTCTGGCTTCATAACGTAAATGTTTCTTAAGTTTGGAAAAACAAAGTACCCACAAACTACCACATACGTGGTAGTCCCCCAAGTACAGAAAATGTAATAAGGGATCTGGGGACCCAAGTAGATAGTAATCTCTCCTTTGATAATCATATTGCCAAGGTGGTTAGAAAATTCTTCTATGTGGCCCACCTAATCACAAAAGGGTTCGCATCTAGAACTAAAGAGGTGATTGTGCCCCTCTACTCATCACTCATCAGACCCATCATAGAGTACAACACCCCATTTGGGATGTACCTTACAAGACACCTGCAACAGCTGGAAAAACCACAGAAGTACCTCACCAAGACGATTACTGGCCTCAAACAGATGCCCTATGCAGCCCGACTGAAGATAGTCCAGCAGTACTCGGTTGCATACCGCTTACTCAGAGGTGATCTCTGCCTGACATACAAGTCCATGTCCAACCCAGAATTGATGGACATGCTCCACCTAAAAAAAAAACAAATTCCGAGAGCCACACGCTCTAGGGATCTAAACCTCACCACAACGATACATAGGACTTGCTGGAGGGATAGATTCCTGTCCCAGAAACTCCCCATGCTTTGGAACAGGATTCCAATCTACATTAGGCAGAGCCCTTCACTAACAATCTTCAAGAGAAACCTTGATGAGTGGATGGGAAACAGAAAATTTACCCCGGGGATCACTGCAGTGGTTCTGCTGGACAGAGGCACAGGGAACTAATGGCTCTGCTGGACAGAGGCACAGGAAACTAATCTAAGGGGGCGGCGAAAGCCAACACATTCTGGCTAGGCTTACAGATGCCCTCGGGCAGATAGCCTAGTACTTACCTATGAACCTATAAGTACTTTCCTGAAGTAATGTAATGTGTCTAGAGAACTGATTTCTAAGGTGAGCTGATTCCATGTAGTAGGCACTGATCTGGAAAGGATAATTCCATGTAGTAGGCACTGATCTGTAAAGGATTTTTCTATATAGCAGGAACTGATCTGTAAAGGATGATTCCATGTAGTAGGCATTGATCTGGAAAGGATTTTTTCGGTTATTATACTTTTACAAAGTGGGTGGACAAGACTTCCTGGTTTTCTCTTAAGGAACAACAGCATTTTTTCACTGGTTCTTTTCTTCTCAGTGGGGGACAATATCCAAGTTTATTAACTCTGCACAGGTTCATAGGTTCATCGGAGATTACTAGGCTAATGGCTTAAGAGCCCTTACAAGTCTGGCCAATATATAACTCAATTCTAACCAATATATGGCTACTGGGGAAAAGGAAGGCATGGATTTCTGTCTAAACTTTGAGTATCTTACAGATTGTCCTAGTCCATAAGGGATATAGGCACTACCCCAGGTGTGGGGATATAGGCACTACCCCAGGTGTGAATTTGTGAGTCCCCATCCATTGATCTAAACTATGTTTGAAGAGGGCCAGAGAAGTGTTCTGCTTAACATGAATAGAAAGCTTGTTCCAAAGAAGGGGCAATCTCAGGGACACATATCTGTCTCTCCAGCATGTTTTGTTTGAGTCACTGACTAAGTTTAAATCCCTAGATTGGGTGACTCTCATGCTGTTTGACTTGCAGATGTGTAGCAACTCTATCAGGGCTGTATTTGTGAGTGCCTCATAGGTCAAGTATAGGTCACCCTTTTTATAGTCGGTAAGAAATAGTGTAAAGGGATAGAGCTTTTAGTCTATTCACATAGGACATGTTGTTTATACCCTGTACTTTCTTTGTGAGGTACCCCTGAGGTCACTCCAGCTGATGTAAGTACCAAGTGAAGTACATGCCAAGTGGCGCATTGTACTCGATTATTGGTCTAATGAGGGATGAGTACAGCAGGACTATAATTCCGCTGGCTGTGGATGCCATACATTTACTTATAAATTATGCCACAAAGAAGGACTTCTTCACCACTGTGGACAAATGGCGGTCAAAGTTAAGGCTAATCTCTCTCTGTGTACCTAGATCTCTTACCTCTGAGTCTACTCTTAGGGGTGTGCTATTAATGTTGCAATTTGCAGGGGTATTTAACTTCCCAAAGGGTATGATAATGCATTTTTTTGTATTTAGTTTTAGCTCATGTTTCTGGCACCAGTCATTTGTCTGATATAGAACCAAAAAGAAGATCCAAACCAGTACCAAGCACTCGGGTGGCAACAGGAGCAATAACGCAAAAATGTGATAAAGCAAAAATGCTTCAGTTTATTCCACAAACCACAGAGATGAATAATCCAAAACAGTGCAATACGACACTGTATAGTGCACTGAAAGAATACTAAAAACAAGTTGTTACAAACAGATGGTTTAGCGCTTTCATCTGACAAGTGCAGATTTCTTCAGAACCATGTTTTCTCAAACTCAGTTTAAATAGCTAACTTTTTGGCGCCAAAACCTTAATTGTTAATAAAGTGTACATTTCTCCAAAACACTTTTCTATCAAAATGTACTTTACATTAATATTCATACAAAGGTATATATATAACAAATGTTACAGATTGTATAATACCACACAATAAATGTATTTAAAATTTTAAAATGTTAAAATACATAATCCCTAATAGATGTCTACATACTAAGCTATCAAATGAACCCTTTCGTAAAGGTTGAACCTATATCCTAACATGTCCTACCTAATTACACTAAATTCTGTACACGGGTAATGTGTCCATTAATCTAAATGTACCCTATAACATATATTGTTGTAACACACGTCTATCACTGAATAAAGTTGTACAAACTGTGTGTATAGCTATATGAAAAAACACCAAAAGTAAAATGAAAAGGGAATGAAAATAACAAGGTATAATCAAATGAGTATAAAATTACATAAAGAACTACATAAAAAGTGTATGAAAAATTGCATAAAAAAGATGACAACTTATGGTCTGGGAAAGAAGTGTTGATGAGGGGGACTGCCACAGTGGAGCTAATGGTGCTAATGTAGGAAATACCTGAAAGTGTGTACTTAAAACTCATGGTCATCCCAAGATCAAAAAAGGCTTAATACTGATATAATCGTTGATTCCAGGATGCGTGGTTGCATCTAAAAGTATTTGCCATCTACTTTCCATAGCACCTAATTTAGCTTTCCAATTTCCACTCCCCACCGTACTCACTACTTGATCCAAAATGACAAACCTGAACCCATGTTCCTTACCATTCACTGTGATATGTTTACTCAAGGCATTTTTCACATCACCTTTTTTCATCTTATAGGTGTGCTCATAAATCCTGGTCTTGAATTTTCTTTCAGTTTTACCTACATAATATGCGTCACACATGATGCAGGTCGCTAAGTAAACTATCCCTTGACTATTGCAGTTTCCAGTTTTGAAAGTACATATACTATGTGTACTATTCATCAATTTTATGCTACGCTGCTCATTGATAAATGGGCATTGTTTACACATGCCACACTTTTTTGTACCCATTAATTTATTACATTTCCTTTTAGTATTTTTGTTATTACTTTCTATCATTCTTTTTAAATTACAATCAGTTTTAAATGTAATACTAGGAGTTTTACCTATAATATTCATAGCTTCCTCGTCAAGGTTAAGGACATGCCAATGTCTAAATAGAATTTCCTTAACAATATTGGCAAATGGATTATACATAACTACACATACCCGTCTGTTAAATATTTCCTTTGGATGTTTTTCCATTTCAATTTGCCCTAATAAGGGTTTGTATTTCTTTCCCCATTGGGTTTTTACATAGTTGGTGACATCAGTAACCATATCACTAGGGTATCCTCTTTCTCCAAATAACTTTTGTATTATTTCTAATTCTTTAACCATAAAATCTCTAGTAGAAGACATCCGAGCTGCCCTCACACATTGTCCTTTTACTATATTCTTGAACATATGGGGTGGATGGCAACTCCCATACTGAATATAGTCGTTGGAGAATGTAGGTTTTCTGTACAATTGTGAGGAAAAACTCTTTGTTGTCAGAACCAATAAATGTATCTAGATAAGCTATTCCCTTTTTCTCTATGGTATGGGTGAATTTTAAGAAATCAGTTGTATTATTAATATAATTAATAAAGGTCTGAATGCTCTCGGTTTCACCCTTCCACACTATTAGTATATCATCTAAAAATCGTGTGTACATAGACATGCGTTTAAAGTGTTCACTGGTAAATATAAATTGGTTCTCCCATTCGAGCATTACCAAATTTGCAAATATGGGCGCACAAGATGCACCCATTACAACTCCCCTTGTCTGTCTAAACGTTTCCCCTAAAAATTCAATATAATTGTGGTCCAAAATAACTTCCATCATGCTCATAATGAGCTGTATTTTGTCCCACGTGCATCCGGAATATTTCATCAAACTCTTATTAAAAAATTCTAAACCTATATCCCTGGGTATGCAAGAAAATAAGTCCTTCACATCTACCGTGATAAACGTTATGTCTTCGTCCCATATGTCATGATTCAACTTATTTAATAGATTCCACGAATCCTTAAGAAGATGTGGGACTTTATCATAAATATGCTTTGTCCAGTGATCCACTGTGACACCTAAATTAAATGTTTTAGACTTGGACCCTGAGATAATAGGTCGATATGGGGGTTCCTGTAAATTTTTATGAATCTTGAGGATACCTATAATGTGTGCCAAAATGGGGTATTCATTCCTTACAAAATTATATAGCTCTTCAGTAATTCTATTATCCAGTAGATACTCTTCAATAACCAAATCTATCCGTCTATGACCTATATTGATCTGGTTCCTAGAGATAGCTTCATAATTGCCTGACTCAAATAATATATCATGAATTTTTTGTTGATACTCACTTGTGTATGTTACTATGACCCCCCCTCCCTTGTCAGGTTTCATAATTCTGACTTTGTTGTTAGAAATTACATCAAGTAACATTTTCCTTTCTTTTTTAGTCAGATTATCTTGAAATGAACATTGTGGTTCTACTCCTTTCTTAATCCTGTTGTAAGCCACGTATATATCTCTGCAAACTGCTTGTTCATACAAAACCACCTGTGTATTATTAGGAGGGATGTATGTACTTTTCTTCACTAATTTGCTTACATAACCTGTCCTAGATCCATCAGTGTCTTTAAAATGGAAGGCCAAATTCATTCTACGGCAGTATAATTTTACTTCTTTTATTGTATCGAATAAATTAAACTGTCCTGTTGGGATGAATTTCATCCCTTTACTAAACAATGAAAACAATTCTTCCCTTATTTCTAGGCTGGTATAGTTATATACCATGAATCCTTTAAAATTATAGATCTTAGGGTTACTACTGGGTGTATTGGTTACAATAGGTTCCTGATCGTATGTTTGATCGATCTTAACACTACCAGAACTATCCCATGGTGTAATGTCCTTTTTCATGTTATCCCCATTTAATACCTTTGTAAGATCGATCAAACATACGATCAGGAACCTATTAAAAAGGAGGTTGGATTACTAACGTATTCTGAAGAAGTCTGCTTAAGAAGCAGACGAAAAGCGCTTCAAGGATTATTAAATAAATTTGTGGTTCTATTTTAACTATCCGTTTCAGCCTGGTGGTTATCGAATGGTCATTGACCTGTTTGTACTTCATCTTTAACTATTGTTGGATTCTCACAACTGTTTCAGTGTTTTGTTTTACCAGTTTTTCGTGGAAAGTGTTGCTTTTGCCAGTATGTCGTCTTATCCTGTCACCGAAGCAGTTAGTGAGTTCCCTAACGGTATACCTGAGCTCCTTAGATCGGGCTCGCCAGGTAGTAAAGAACCACCTCGTATTACATCTAATATCCAACCTTCAACACCTTGTGATTCGTCATGTTTCAATAATAAATCTTTAGATTTATTACTTAACAAGATTGACTCTATTTTACAAAGGATAGACCTTTTGGAAAAGGCGCAGGGCGTCAAGTCTAATGTACGTGTGAGATCTGTCTCCGTAACTGACTGTACACCTTTACGTGAGACATTTGAGGTTCCAGCCAGCAATGCAACTGTCAACAACGATGTTCCTGTTGTTGCCTGTGCACATGCACCATTGAGGAACATTTCAACTTATTCAGTAACGGAGGAGGGGCCCAATTCGATGCACCAGGGGTATACTACCCCGGACAACAACGCTTCAGCTATGGATTCTGTATCTGCTGGGAGAGTAGAGGGTGATGTAGGAAGGAGAGTAGAGGATGTCGCAGGAAAGCAGAGGAGAACTCCGGCTCCTGAGTCGAACATCAACCTGCTACCAGCAGGTTTGGTTGTCACCCAAAACGAAGGACAGAGGAGAATTCCGTTGTCTGGATGCAATGTCAACCAACAGAATCATGTTTCGGACTTATCCTCCGACCGACAGCGTGTTTCGCCTATTGTGAACAATTCATCTCACTATTTGCCAGCGTTTGATGCTATATCCATGAACTCTTTGCATGACTCATCAAGGGTTTCTAACTCCGGCAGTAGTCGACTGCTTATAGACACTTCAGCTAATAACAACCAAAGGGATGGTATTTGTCTAAACTTTCTTTCCAACGAGAACTGTCAACATGCAGGTTCAGGTCCCAACTTGGCTGGAGCAGGGACTAGTAATCCACCGATAGTGGTGAGTAATAACTTTACGAACTGCCCAGATTTTGCCAACTGGGTTTGTGTCAATCCATCGTTTCAGCCTGAAAGTGTAACAGCAGGCATGCAAAGTACTGTTTCCGAACCTGACATTTCTGGCAAGTTAAAAACTTTAGACAACATTATGTTAAAAATTAAAAAACTTCAACTCGAAATTGCTTATTTTAACGAATGTTTAGTTCGGAAAATTGTACCAAAAGGTCTTAGACATTTCCAGTACCCTACTGGGTTGGTCAGTAATTCTGTTTTTCACCAAGAGTTGATTACCATGTATGATAGGCATGGGTTTGAATTACTAAGTGTCATGATTAAATTTTATTCTTTACAGGTTGAAGAACTTAATTTAGAAGCAAATGCCTTGGATAAGGTCATAAAGGCGGATGTGGCTTTTGATCGGTATAGGGTTGATTATATAAGATTGTACAGTAGTATTGACAGTTATCTTGCTAAATTAAAGGCAGTGAAGGTCAAAAAGTTGGAAAGGGATTCAAAAGCATATGGGGAAGGGTCAGCCTACCCTAACCCCCCCTCGGGGCAAGTTCGAAGGTTGAACCCTTGGTCACACAGTTCCAATTATAACGTTCGCCCTAATTTAGGTGAAACTGTCAATGTAAACGATCACTTTGTCAACACAACACAAGAAGATCCTATTTTTAATGAATGTATTCCTTCAGTAGAGTTACGTAGGAGTGAGAGGTTACAGAATAAGAACAGTACCAATGGTAATAATAATGCCAACCCACAGGGGAATTTTTTAGGAACAAGACCCAAAACCCAACGACAGTGGACGAATCAACCGAATCAGAGGAGGACCAATCGTTAGGAGGACTGACAGCCACCAATCTGTCTTCCAGTTTACGAGAGGAAGGGTCTTGTGAAGAAGTAGTTCTGTCCCCTGTCGCATCTAATGGCATGAATGAGAACCAGGACCAGTTTGGTCCTGTTATTAGTACCAACACTTCTGGTGACTTTAAGGTCTACAATTTTTCCAACACACCTATTACGTCTGAGATGGCAGACCTTATGGCCAAGGGTCACACATATGTCCCACATCATAAATTTGATTTGGTCAAAGCTATAATTGACATCAAAACCTTCACTAGAAAGCTTAACTTCAGACTCATGATGGGTGGGGGGGCATACACTGATGTACTTAACCCTTTACATATACCAAGTACGTACAATCCCCCTCTCCACCCTCTTCTGTCTTCCTTTGAGCAAGTCTGTGAAGTTGATATAAGAAGTACCAAAACAAAGAAAGTGTCAAATGGTAGCAACATGAAACCACGAGGAGGGTTTATCCCTAATAACTCCGAAATTGACCTTATACAGGTTTTGCGTTCCAACAATTTACGCATATGTAAACCCGACAAAGGAGGAGGGGTGGTGATTTTCGACAATAACGACTATTTTGACCGTATGTCGGCCTTATTGGACACCCCTTCTTATGCGTTGAGTTCTTTAAATGAAATTAATGGTGCCTATCGGATCATTAAGGAACAAATTGAGGAAATGTTTTTGGAATCAAGGATTAATCTGGATTTATATCACTACATGACCACTTCTCATCCTAGGACTCCCTACTTTTTCGGTATACCTAAGATTCACAAAAATCTAACTGATCCACCCATGCGTCCGCTGATTGACAGCCGAGGTTCACCTTCCTACGCCTGTGCTAAAGTGGTTGACCACTTGCTCAGTAAGTACATAGTTATGGAGACGCAGGTCTGTAAGGATTCATGGACCTTTCTGTCCAGGATGAAGGAGATTGAATATGAAGATTGTCACAATTTCCTTACAGTGGATGTTAAAGATCTATATACCTGCATCCCGCAAGACATAGCAATTGAGTGGGTAGGTGATAGACTTAAAGCTAGGGAGGCCAGTAGCTATGATATTTCATTGGTATGTGAACTGTTGGATCTAACCCTTCCAAGGAATTTTTTTATGTTTGGAGACAATTATTATCTTCAGAAAGTGGGAGTGGGTATGGGCTCACCCTATGGGGCTAGTGTTGCGAACTTGGTAATGGCGCAGTGGGAACATCAATTAGTTTTCAACCACCCCTTGTTTAGTAAACACTCTGCTTTTTACACACGTTACCTTGATGACATTTTCATCTTGTTTAAAGGTAATGAGGTACAAGCTGTTGAATTCGTTGACCACCTTAACGCTACAACAGAATTTTTGGAATTTACTTCCACCTTTAACGATAAGCAGATAGCGTATTTAGACATCTTATTAGAGAAAGACAATACTTCTTTGTGTTACACTTCTAAAATACATAGGAAGCCTACGTATTCCAACACCATGCTACACTTTTCTAGCTGTCACCCCTTTACACAGAAGCGTGCTGTTGTTAAGGGTCAGCTTGTCAGGGCAGCAAGGATCATCAGTAGGGACGACATGTTTGAAGTTGAATGCACTACTCTCAAAGGGATGTTCCTGAGTCGGGGTTACCCATCTAAACTCATCAATGACCTAATTGAGGAAGTTACCCTTAAAAGGAGGTCTAAGGTTTACGTACCACTTTTACCAAGTAAGGATGGAGTTTTCTCTACCTTGCCATCAACTGTGGTTAATTCGGTTAGTTTAGGCATTGCTGATGGAACTTTCGAGGTGGATTTACCTAGATTCATTACTACCTTTGCAATAGACAGTGACATTTTGTGGAATATTGTTAAGAAGAACTGGCAATTATTTAGGGCAGACCCAGGAGTATTTTCCAAACTTGGACTGTGTCCTAAAGTTACTTATAGGAAGGATAAGAATCTCAAGTCATGGTTCGAGATGAAACCTCCTACCATTAGATCTCCGGGAATGTTTAAATGTCACGTTTGTAAATTTTGCAACTTGATTATGGAATCTAGTAGATTTTCTGTGAACAACATAGAGTATAAACTGAAATATAGGAACAACTGTAACTCTAAGATGTTAGTATACTTAGCGGCATGCCAGAATTGCCCAGCTTACTACGTGGGGAAGACTGAACGTAAATTGAGGGAGCGTATTTATGAGCATCAGTATGCCATCAAGAAACAAAAAACAACCAATGCCCTTGCTAAACATGTAGTTGAGTTCCCCTCTCACCAATTTAAATTCATTGCCATCGACCAGTTGGTTGTGGACAATAGAGGTGGTCCAGTTTCACTGAGGTTGTTGGCGCTTGAACTACATTGGCAGATAAGGTTGGAGGCCTATCACTCCCCCGGTCTCAACGAAGCATGTTCCATCTCTTGCTTGTCGAGTCTTAATAGTCTCAAAAGGTAGAAGTAGGCATTTGTGTTTCCTTAGTCAACACCACTGGTGGCATGTTAGGATATTAAGTGTAACTTTTTTTCAGTTTTACAGTTACGCTTATTTCCACTATTTCCTTCGTTTCTTAGTGTATTTAGATTTATGCATTCTATTTATGTAACCATCTGAGAATGCACTAGGAATTGGGATGCTACATTTTTGGTATTGTTAGCAGAACAATGCTGTATTTATTTTATTTTATTTTACTAGTTGGGATCTGTTCATGTGTACGCATTCTTCACGAGGTTTGTTCTTCAACTATTCATATGTTGTGTTTTGTGTTCGCTAATATTCATCCTAATACTAATTTCAACATTTAACTCAGTGTTTGCACTTTATGCTTATACGTAACGCAAGTATTCAAACTTGTGACAAACAATATGCTAATTTTCAGTTTAGTACATGTGCATTGTGCAATTTAACGTTCACTGATTTTTTGTATTTGAAGTATTTTGCCTTTAAGGTTTTTAATTAATAATCAGCTACACAGCTGATGACCAATTTAGGTCTTTTTAAAAAGAAGGAGGTTGGATTACTAACGTATTCTGAAGAAGTCTGCTTAAGAAGCAGACGAAAAGCGCTTCAAGGAATATTAAATAAATTTGTGGTTCTATTTTAACTATCCGTTTCAGCCTGGTGGTTATCGAATGGTCATTGACCTGTTTGTACTTCATCTTTAACTATTGTTGGATTCTCACAACTGTTTCAGTGTTTTGTTTTACCAGTTTTTCGTGGAAAGTGTTGCTTTTGTGAGTATAAGTGATGCCATCTACAACTAATTCCGCATATTGACAGGTGTTGCCCTTAAGATAGTCTCCATAACTGAAAAATGGCTTAAGGTTATCTTTAGCTATGAAGGCTATTTTTATTTCAATGTCTGCTTTCAGAGACTTGAATAGTCCCCTGATTCGCTTGTTTAGACTAATGAGGGACATTTTGCTCTGTTGTGTGCATTCCCTCTTAGTTCTTGACAGAGTTTTCTTCTTTTGTTGTACAACCTGTTAATACCAGGGTCCACCGAGGGTGGCTTATTTTTGTGGTTTGACCTGGGTTTATTTCAGTCTTGTACTGCTATTTCTGCGTTGTTGTTTATATGGTTGCACAGGGCTTTTCTGTATGCCTCTTCCTAGGTTTGTGTTTTTTGGAAATAGGAGAGCTTGGAAACTAGATATGCCATCCCTTAATAGGGGTAATTTGCCTTAGAGAAGTTCTTAAAGTTTTTGAGGTTAGGTGGGGATGAGACATTTTATATTTATTTCAAAGGAGACCACTTTGTGATTTGATTTTACCAGTGAGGACCTTAGAAGGGGGGATGGTAAAGCATTTTCCCATATTTGTGAATACCAGATCTAGGATATTTGTTCCACTAGTGGGACTGCAGACTAGATGCTCCAGGGCATTTGACTTTACAAGGTCAATAAATCTTTGGGCCTGCATGTTAGTGGTCAATATGCCTCACAATTAATGGGGGGTGGTTAAAATCACCCATGAATTTGGCACTGGACTGGATAGTGTGTGATTCTAGTAACTTCAGGTATAATGTATGGGGTTTACTAGTTTAGGTGTTCCTGCTCAATGCTAGGAGTCTATACAAAAAAATCCACTCCCCCGACGCTCTCTTCACTGTAGAGAATGCTGATGTCTGTGCAGTCACTGAGACATGGTTTAAAGTTGTGGAGAACACACTGGCAGTGCAAGGTTACAGTGCCTTCCACACATTTAGACAGCTACTGCACAGAATGGGACTAAAGGTGCAGGTGTCTCAATTACATCGAAAATAAATATACCTCAAGGCTAGTCAAACAGTGCTATACTGTATTGTAGTGGACATTAATAATCTGTGCTTTACCAGATGAGACATGGGTGGTTGATGCCAGCCTAGCACTTACGGCCAGCAAGTAATGGCAAGCACTAATCTATTTTTTGGGAGAAGAATCTTTTAGCTATGGCTGTATATATGTTTGTATATTTGTATGCATGCATGTATTTATGCATGTATGTATGTATGTCTATCTATCTGGCTGTCTATCTAAATAAAAGTAACTCTAGGCTGTGCATTCAAGGAAACAAACTGCAAACAGTAAATGTGCAAAAGTAAACTCTGTCTACTTCATAGATTAGTACTAGGCTAACTGCCCTTGTGGGCCATTTTAAGCTTGGCCAGTTACCCCATGTGAAAATCAAACCCTGCACCTTGTATTTGTAAAGTAAATATGTTAACTATTATGCCAACCTCCAATACTGATGTATCTCTACTGACATTTGAAACCATGGCACCAGTGCTCTCCACTGCTGCAGAACTGTTATACCCTTTATACCAAGTTAAGAGACTTTTGATCAGTTGGGAAAGAATGGAACACAGAAGTGATGGATCTTGCCATAGCATCTAGGAATTTGTGTGATTCATAGGCTCATACGAGGTTACTAGGCTATTGGCCCTAGGGCCTTTATAAGCCTAGACATGTTATACCCATGTTCCCTTATTGACCATGTTGTATGATCTATATTTGCAGCATGCGTCTATGATCATCACCGATTGCCCTTATCCAAGAGGGATATAGGGGACACTGCTGGCGTACATTTATGGTCTCCCATTCAGTTGTCTAAGTTATGCTTAAATAGGGTAATTGAGGATCTCTGTTTTACATGAATTAGGAGTTTGTTCCAGAGGCGTGGCAATCTCTGGGAGATATATCTGTCTGTCCAGCATGTTCTGATTAAAGTACAATTAGATCAATAAGGTAATCACATGCCAGTCATATAACTGCAGCTAGGTGGAAGTGTATCAGCACACATCTAATGGAATTGTGTCATTTACTCAATGCTTAATTATAACATTTAGCCTGTTTTGATGCTGACTCATTCTGTAATAAAGCATTCATCGAATGTAACACTAGTGTAAGATTAGGCAAACATCACAGTATTTCACCAATCTGAAGTAGGAATGATTATGTGAAATAGTTGTCTTTAACACAGCCTCCATTTAATATAATGATTTTGTCAATCCATTTGGATCAGTAATACTTCCAGAATATGACAGTGCCTCTTTGGAAAATTCATTATTTTATTTGTTTACTTTGAACCCCATACAGCCTCTTTGGAAAATTCAATCTTTCCTTTGTTTACTTTGAACCCCATACACTGTCTAAAGCTCATTTTATATTGTTAGGATGGTCTTTGTGACCTTTCATTAATATGCCTCTCAAGATGCATGGCATGTGTGATATCCCTACTCTGGGACAGTAATCAAGAAGCCTGAATCCTCACCAGTGGCACTGGAGAGGGATGTTCACTTGGAACAAAAATGGATACACACAGTATTTCCAGATGCATCTCTCTGCATCAAGCACATTTCCCTTAAGAGCAGACAGGGAATACAGTCAGTCCAGGGGCTGGTTCCTCTCTCTCTCTCTCCAGATCCCCAGTAAGGCTCTCCACTGGCACAGATGTAGGGTTGGGTCCTCAGCTAAGTGTTCAAGCCAAGTCCTCCAACACCCTCTCTGTGAAACCAGTGCTCTGTGCACCTGCTCCAAGCAGCTGACACACACACTCTTTGAGACTTGATTCACACACACACACACACACACACACACACACACACACACACACACACACACACACACACACACACACACACACACACACACAAACCTGAGAAAGGCTGGCATTGATTTACTAGCTATGCAGACTATAAGGTAGTTACACCGGACACTCCAAAGCCAGCTACTGCAAGTCTCTTGGAAGGGTACCCAGTTATACTGAGTGACATTAATATTAATACAAATGATTGTGTTTGGCCAGTGCGGTAAGGCTTTCAGGAGTGGTCAGAGCTATCACCATATATATATATATATATATATATATATATATATATATATATATATATATATAAATAAGTACTGTCAGAGATTAAAATATTCTCTAAAAGACCGACCCAGAATGAAAAGTTTAAATATATTTAATAATAAATAAGAAAAGAACATGAAAGTACTAAATATCTTTTTACAATAAACACCATAGTTTCAACAACAGGAAAAATTAAAATAACACAGAGAAAAACAGTACTTAACTAATCTCACTATATTTTCCTGACTGATCTAAATAATTATTATTCCTTGGTTACTTACTAGACCAAGACAAGATGAAGTAAGTGAGGGGTCTTTCCTTGTCATGTTACAAAAATAGACTGCCATGAGACTTCAGTCTCACCTAGTATTAACATTTCATTTTAGTGATGGATTACAGAATGACATCACATACATCTGGTCATCTGACTTCTGGTTCTCATGCTATCCCCCTTGGCTAGAAGCTGTCAGGATTTAGCACATATGTGTTGATAATACACACACGCAGAGCTTTGCTAAGACCTGGTGGAAGTAGCATTTGTTACCAGTGACCTCAACAACATAATGTGCTCCCTGTCTGTATCTTCTATATCACTACAAGATTGGTGCATGTCATCCCAAAAGCTGCAGAACACATTCACAATCTCCTTAATGCTGCAGATAACATCAAGTTGTGCATGGATCATGGACCTGCACATCCACTCACTAATGTCAAGTTTCGGTCAAATCAGGGATGGTCCATGAGCCATGGTGGCACCCAATTCCCTCATCTATCCCCCAATGGTAGGTATGGGCACCTCAGAGGCAGTGCACATTTCAAATGCCACTGGTGCTGAGCACACATGTGGAGCACATGATGGACTCTCAGGTACAAGACATACTTCATATCTCTGGTGAGGCTATGTACTCAACCTGTACCTCTGCTGGGGTCTCTGTGATGGTGGATGTTGGTGATCCCTCCCTTGTAATTATGCAGAGAATGCAATTTTGTTTTCTAACAATATAACTTGCATGTTGCCATTATTGCCAACAACAGATGCCTTGTGGGCATCCATCCTATTTTGACCTGTTGTGCTAGAATACTAGTGGAACCTGTGAAAGCAGGAACATAGCTGACCACAGTTGTCTGCTCACATGCATACACCTTTATAAACTCCTGTTGTATGCATGCTATACAAATTAAAATACATCTGTAGCATATGTTGTTAGACATGCCTTCTAATGCAGGTTTTTGTGCATGCTATACAAATTAAAATACATCTGTAGCATATGTTGTTAGACATGCCTTCTAATGCAGGTTTTTGTATGGCAGACCAGATATTCTTGCAGGGACATATGTATGTGTGAGCCTTGGCCAGTTCTTTGCTGCAAATATATAGTGGAATGTGCTATACTGTATTGTAGTGGACATTAATAATCTGTGCTTTACCAGATGAGACATGGGTGGTTGATGCCAGCCTAGCACTTACGGCCAAGCCACTCTCAGGTATGGGGGGGATGCTCCACCTTGCCAGCATGTGAGACCAAAAACTCCTCAGTATCAGTCAGCTGCTTCAGTGTTGGTGGACTTCTGGTGGTCTTCCTTCCATAGAGACCAGTCTACACAAAAGTCCAGTGTTTTTTTTTCCTTTGTATGGAGTATTGTATCAGTTCATAACTTCATTAAATCTTCCATAGAATGTTATTATGGCTGCCCACAACATTCACATCCTGCATTAATCTTTGAAAAATCTTGTCCTGATAATGCTTGCCCATGGCACGTTTACATAGGAGGTGCATGCCACATGTGTGGTTGGAGTCATAGAGTAGCTTTTCATTCTCTTGGCTAGAGACATTTTTCAGACATTGCCTTCCTAAAGTGCCAGTTCATGTACACCTGTCTTGGGAAAGTATCATTTTGTGAGTGTTTATAGTATACTGTGTGATGCTCATACCTACAGCTACAGCTTCCCCATTTATGCTTCTGTTTTTCAGCTTCAGTTATTTCTATGCATACCCATCCTCCATTTACATACTGTAACCATGTCTCATCATATCACTCCAGAATCCACTTCCTCTCATGTCATGCCCTTTATAAGGTTTCCATTGTACACAGTTGCCCTCCAGCACAGTCTCAGCAGACAGTACAATATCATGCCACAGTCGTGTTTTCAGTTACACATACACCACACCATCTGCCTCACTGTTACTGACCTCCACCACAGGGTTTTTGTTGTTTTTACCAAGCAGGACTCCTTGCTTAACTCTGAAATGAAAGTCTACAGAATATTAACTGTAATTCCCGTATTCCACATTTTCTTAGTAATGAGCAGTGATGTGCAAAAGGACATCAATAGTTTGTAACATGCTGGCAAGGGGGCAATTAATGCAGCAGCTTTACTGATTAAGCTACTTAGTGCTACTGTCAGTGAATCATTGTCATAGTCCATTGTATTGCCCAAACATTTTGGCTGTAGGCACATACATTATTATGAGCACTAAGTGTGTGACCGATATGTTCATGTATAAGGCATGTGTATGCTTGTAGACTACAGTGCAGCACTACAATCACTTTTAATACCACAGTACTTTGCTAGCAACATACAGTTGTGCCACAGTGCAATATTATGTTTTATAACATCTGATTCACAAATGTGTATCTGTACATGCAAGGGTACCATTTTGCTCTTCAAAAGGACTTGAGTTACTGCTCGTAGCGACTTCAGGCACAGCAGAATGCATTGTTTCAGCATGGTATGCCAAGGAGAGAGGGTTTCCTGTTTTTCCTGTACAAAAACTTTTGTGAATGCCTGCTGCATCAATACAGTGTCCCATTGCAGAAGGTGAATGCCTGGAATTAGTTTGCTGAGATGGTGAGTGATGTCACTGGCATCACCTGTTCTAGTGAGCTGTTCTTCAGTAGGTACAGTGGCCTGAGGTGGTGTCACCATGGCCTCCTTCATCAGTTTGTAGTAGGGGTTCAGGAGAGAGAGAGATCCTGAAATGTAAGTATTTTTCCATACTGTTGGCTTCTACTATCTATCTAGCTTAACTTTTGCACTTGTATACTTTTTTATTGTAGCAGAGGACTGACAGGTGAACATGGCTTGGTGCTGCAGAAGGCAGGCAGGCCTGCACCTCCTAGCAAAACAGCATGTAAGTTGACTGCACCAGTCCACTGTACAAGTCATTGTTTTTGCAACATATGTATGAATAATTTTTCCATTGTGTCCTTCTTCTGCAGGTCCAGTTGTGGAAAAGAAGAGTGAGGCCTTGATGACCTCAATTCCTGACAGCTAATGCTTCTGGCAGTGAGTTCCAATTGCCTTTAGGACTGCTTCTCAGTGAGCAATGATATTTTCTCTGCTGGAGATGACCTGCAGGGATCACTGGAGTTTGCCATGACAGCTTTGTATAAGGGGCAAAAGTTCCTCTTCTGAAAGTGGATTGGGGGGGGGGGATCTGTCCCGGTCTCCTGTCAGCAGTTTCAGATGCTGGTGGATGCTAAATTATGCCACCAATTGGATGCCTATCTTAGTAATGTTGAGTGCCTTCTACCATGGTTTGTGGAGTCATGATATTGGAAGGTCCCACCGATCAGATAACCGAGTGACTAATCAACTTATACCATTGCCCACTCACTTGAGTGATGCCTGGGTTTGTTGACCTCTGTACTGGTCTGCCATTCAACCTTGCAAGGACCTTAACCTTCTTGATGCTTTCCTTCACATATGTGCCATTCCCCACCCCTTGTTCATTGTCAAACTACCCTATCATCACTTGTCCTACCTCTGTGTCCCCCCCCCCACTGTCCTACCCATTTTGTCTGTCTGGATCTGTGTTCTGTTTTGTCTGTTTGCCCCTACAGCTTATCCTTCTCCCTCTATCCCATCCACAGCAATCTCTCACTCCCTTACTTATATTCCCTTCTTTTTATAAAACTGCAAAAGGGGCTTTTTCTCTGCTAAAATACCATTTCTTCTCATACAACATATTCTTGCTATTGCATATTTCTCCTTTTCTTGCTGTTCCTAATTTTCTTACTTTGCTGTCTGCCTATTTTCCTCCCCATTTATATGAGGAACAGGGTTGTAACTTTACTGTACACACCTATAGTGGTCTATCTATTAACCACTAAAGAGTCCTTCTTGTGTCGGATGAGTGAGAGATGCATCTATATGGCACTAAATTTCACATGTGAGCATGCACTGGCCCATCTGTGAGATGTATCTATATGGCACTACACTACACACATCAGCATGCACCGGCCCAACTGTGAGATGCATCTATATGGCACTACATTGCACATGTGAGCATGCACTGACCCAACTGTGAGATGCATCTATATGGCACTACATTGCACATGTAAGCATGCACTGGCCCAACTGTGAAATGCATCTATATGGCACTACATTGCACATGTGAGCCTGCACTGGCCCAACTGTGAAATGCATCTATATGGCACTACATTGCACACATCAGTGTTGCTACTCATGGTACTTAAGTAATATAACTCCAGGATTACTGTACTCATAGAAAGGGAAATGCTCCAAGTTAATACAACCTCAGACTTAGTACTACAGTTTTGCTGATCTGAGGATTGCAATTAAAGTCCTTGAAATTTCAGCAGACCACCATACATTTCGTAGTCTGCATTCAAACTAACAGTGTTCCAGTCTGTCTGTATAATTCAGCTATGTATTCTGTGCAGATTTCATTCTGTCCTTGGTTTCCTTAATGGCAACCAAACTATTATACTGTTATCAAGGGCTTAAAATTCATATGGGCTTGCCAATTGGTTACACTTTGTTTCAGAATGTTCTAATATTGTTTGCTTAGTGTCAGTCGGTCATTAAAGACTTTTTACTCATTGCCTTCAAAAATGCTGGCATTTTGTATCGTCTGTATATTACTGATCATACAGTATATTTTTACTCTTTTAACAAAGAACAGCGTGTTTTCTTCAGTAGAATTTGATACATTCAAATGTCACAAATAACCGACCATCATACTACAGAAAAGGTTCATATTCTGTTCACAACTAAATGTCAAAATTTATACTTAAATTATGCATGCAGGTCTCATCCAGAAAATTCAAAATGATTATTCTGGCTTCAAAGTGCACTGCTGACATGCTTTTGTTCTCATTTTTAAAATACTTTTGATCACTTTTATTGCATTTAATTTAATGCAGATGATGTGGCACTAGAAGCAGCGTCTAAGCAAGATCTTCAGCAAATGGAATTCAGTCATCATCATCCTCTTTCTGCTGTTCCCGTTAGGGGTCGCCACAGCGGATCATCTGTTTCCATTTCTTCCTGTCCTCTGCATCTTGCTCTGTCACACCAACCACCTGCATGTCCTCTCTCACCACATCCATAAACCATATCTTAGGCCTTCCTCTTTTCCTGTTACCTGGTAGCTTCATCCTTAGCATCTTTTTCCCAATATACTCGGCATTCCTCCTCAGCACATGTCCAAACCAACGTAATCTTGCCTCTCTGGCTTTGTCTCCATGAAATGGAATTCAGTACTGGGATGAAATGATATTTTGTACTGGGATGAAATGGCATTTAGTACTGGGATGAAATGGTATTCAGCACGAGCATGAAATTGTATTCAGTACTGGGACGAAATGGAGTTCAGTATCATGTAATGGTATTTAGTACTGACATGAAATGAAATTCAGTACTGAGATGAGATGGAATTTAGTACTGGCATGAAATGGAATTCAGTACTGGGGTGAAATGGTGTTCAGTACTGGGATGAAATGGTATTTAGTACTGGGATGAAATGGTATTCAGTACTGGGATGAAATGATATTCAGTACTGGGATGAAATGATATTCAGTACTGGGGTGAAATGGTGTTCAGTAATGGGGTGAAATAGTGTTCAGTACTGGGGTGAAATGGCATTCAGTACTGGGGTGAAATGGTATTCAGTACTGGGATGAAATGGTGTTCAGTACTGGGATGAAATGATATTCAGTACTGAGGTTAAATGGTGTTCAGTAATGGGGTGAAATGGTGTTCAGTACTGGGATGAAATAGTATTCAGCACTGGCATGAAATGGAAGTCAGTACTGGCATAAAATGGGATTAGAATAAAGCAGTGGTTATGACAGCAAATGGAGGAAACCAGAAGAAAATGAAAACTGACATAGAAGGAAAATGGAGGAACAGGTTAACAGCTTTAAGTATCTGGGAGGGGTGGTTCAGAAATGAGGAGGTCAAAGCTAGAATGAAGAGATGCTGCAGTCAATGGGCACAGAGTGTCAGGGGTAGAGTGTGACAGAAGAATGCCAAGGAAGCTAAAAGGTAAAGTGTATAAAACAGTGCTGTAACCAGCACTTCTGCATGGCACAGAAACTTGGACACTGAAGACAGAGCAGTTGAGGAAGCTTTAGGTGATGAAAATGAGCTGCCTTAGGTGAATAGCAGGAGAAATGCTGTGGGAAAGAAGAAATATGGACATCAGTCTGGAAGGCAAAGAAGTCCCAGCTGTAGAACAAATCAAGAGAAACAGATAATGGTGCTTCACTGACATGTATAGGAAAACATAAGATGATTAGGTGAAACAGATTTGGGACAGACAGAAAGAAGGCAAGAAAACGCAAGAACATCTGTCCAAGAGAGATAGTTTGCATGACAGAAGACTTGAAACAGTAAGACATGACTGTCTAAAAATATCAGAGAGTAGTTTCTGAATTGAGAGAGATGACAACAGTTGATGCCATATCCTGACTCCATGTAAAATGGTACAAAAGGAGTTGATGATGAGGCTTTCTACTGAAATGTCAGAACTCGAAATTCCAAGTGAAAAAAAAGCTGAAAAAAAGACAGAAAACACAAGAGAAGAGTGAATCTTGGAAATCACTCTTCTCCTTAAAACTTCTTTTTGAGGCGGGGAGGTCAAGCCCCTTGCATCCCCCAAACTTGTATATACAAACTCTGAGACTGACATATCTCAGAGAAAAGGGAATATTACAAAAGCATCTCAGACTCGGTATATACCAGTTCAGTCTTTTAGCCATTCCATCTCTGGGTTTTGGGACTCTCTCTAGCAGGTCCGGACATTTCAAATGGTTACCGATTATGATGATGATAATGAAACTTTGAAAATACTGCCCCCGGATTTACTATTCCTCCGTGTAGGACTAGCTCAGTCCTGCACAGAGGTGGATATTTAGGAGCAGGATGGCAGCGTGCCATGCATATTAAGGAGGTGCGCTGCCTGAGCTCCTAATCTTACATGGAGTGTGTAAGAGTTCAGAGGGCATGTCTGAGAGCAGGGCTCTCAGAATATACACACCCCCACAATGAAGAACAGCAGAAAGGCCCAATAAATGAGCAAGATCACTCATCGGTGACTACATATCCCCATCAACATCCCCCCTGGTGTACAACAGCAAGTAAACTCAAATAAAATGAACAAACCTGTGTTTTTTTTGTTTAAATCTGAGTAAAGCTAACCATAGGTGAGCGGGTGTGCCCATTGCTTAGCCACGGTTAATGCAGCTTAAATGGCTGAAGAGGATAACAAGGAAGATATGTGCAAATGAGGCAACATAGCAACAGTGTAGTGGGTAGAGTATTTGCCTTACGAGCAGGCATTCCAGGTTCAAGTCCCACTGCAGCATATTCCATTTTCCATGGCAAAGCAGGTTATGACCAATATTTTTGTTGCATAACCCACTAAATAACATATATTTATGAACTGGATTACTGCAGTAAATGCACATGTGAGGTGCCAGTGTCATAATGAATAAAGCACCAGTAAGTTTAAGCACCAATAAGCAGTAGTAAGCATATTTAAGCACTAGTAAGTGGGTTTAAGCCCTTTTGCATGGGGGTAAGCAATACGCACACAGGTTAAGTAATTCTAAAGCAAACTCTGTGTAAGCATATGTAACCAGAGGTTAGCACTGCTTACCCTCACGCAAACCTGCTTCCAAATGCTCAAAAGTGCCTTAATCACTCTGTATCCAATGGCCCTTGTTCTGCCCATCAACAAAATAAACAGCCATGCAGGTCTCAAACCCAGGACCCTTAACACCACAGTCACAGTAGTTAACCACCAAGTCATCACAGAAGTACAGAAGAATGAGGTATCATCAAACAAGTCTTCACTATAGTAAAACCAAACTGAACCTGTGAAAGGAATCAGTATACAGACATATGTGCCTTAACCCACTACATAACATAAATAAGTGAACTGGAGTAAAGCAGTAAGCCCAGAAGTCAGGTGTAATTGTAATAGAGTGTTGAAAGGACCCCATACAGTATACGTACACATGAATCATGGATACCTGGCATACATATAAGGTGTAATGAATAATAACTCAATGCCAAAAAGGAATTATAATGCAAAGTTTAATGTAAGCAACGCAAAGCATTGCACAGATCAGCTTAGGAGGTGTAAGCAATGTGTAGGCCAGCTAAGTCAATGTGCCCAGTGTTATACCCTTTTAAAACATGCCAACTCTAGGTAAGCAGGTTTGCCCATAGCCTAGCCTTTTCAAAACCGGTCAATCATGGAAAAATGCAGGAAATCAGCCCTACTTAAACCCAAGAGGCAGGAATACATCTCATAATTGGTTGTAGCTTCCCCTTGCAGGCACAATAGCAATAAGGGGAGAAGGTGTGTGCTTTTGGGTGCAGCGCTGGTGCATCCAGGAGTCTAGAGTCATGGCAGGACTCCTTGTCAAAGACCATGATCGAAGACTGCTGCAGGGCCAATACCAGGGCTCCCAATATAAGGTGAAGGCCTTGGACCATCTCACCCGTGACTTCACCAGTGCCACTGGCATACCCCTAACTGGTGAGCAGGTCAGGCATCACTATGCCGGCCTGAAGTGGTAAGGGGACTTCTTGGACTAGTGGATCCAAGAGGCTAGAGAGGCAGGGGATGTTCCAGTTGTGTGTAAGTATCACCCCACTATGTGTAATAATTGCCAGCTCAGGTATATCATGGATAGGTATGGCTAAATATTCCTCTTATGTCCCCCCACAGCTGCAATGGAGTGGGCCATGAATCAGGAGGTGCACGTCAGTTGGCTGGCGAGGTTGTGATGTGAGGCAGGTCAGTAATACTCATGCATTTACTGTCATAGGAAATAAAACTAAAAGTAGTAGTAAATCAATTGCCTGTATAAAACATGTATGGTTCAAGGCATGTACTGCACACTTGAGAATATGGCAGGAAGTCTCATATAGTATGTATATAAATAAAAGTGTAACAAGCTGATAATAAAGGTCTAACTGCATGTGTATACTCTCGTATCATATGGTAATGTAGATTTGCAATCATGTAATAGTACTGTTGTATTAAGCACTGTTACCCACACTGTGCACCATAAATTGAATGTGTATGAATGCCTGTATATGACTGGTGTAATCCCCAGAGGCCATTTAGCACAACTGAGAGACGCATAGACAGAAAACAGGGAAAATGCAGATGACAAAACCCAACTAGCATATGCAATTGAGATGTGAACTGTTTTTTTGTTTAGCACACACAGCCATGGTTTGAATCTTGCCAGCTGTAGTAGTCTGCATACAGAATCATACCCCACAACTATACAGATATGTCCAGAATGTTGTGGCCCATATCTATTGCCTATCAACCTGCCCCCTGGAAAATCAGTGGGATGACCCCAGACGTATAGGCAGCAAACAGGAAATGCAACTGATTGATACACATCTATGAGAACAAAGCTGGCACACTAACAACTCCCTAAACCCTTTTGAGACTAAGAAGACATGTATGTCCCATTTACACCCCAACTTGTCAGGCTGTGGCCAGAGTGTGTACAGTAACAGAGTGAGATGTATGTGCATAATAGTAATGTGGAATCTGGTACTGTGTGTGGGAACATTCAGGTAATGCTAACAAACATTTCTCCCACAGGTCTGACAGATACTAACACTGTGCCCAGAAATACAAGAATGATACCCTGTACTGGTACTGTTTACACTGGCATTGTATGGCATTGCGACTGATGCAGATGCCCTGAATAATAAGGTAGTACACATCACTGTCACCCACACTGTCCTACAAAACATTACTGTCTAGGAGATCTGTATAAGAGAGTTGTAATACAAGGTCAGAATGCAAAAGCACAGGGGATTAATAAGACAGCAAGCAGATAGGAGATATACAGCAATATCTATATAGCAGACACAGCTGTGATGAACAGTGTTTAAGTTGTAGCAGACACAGCCATGGTCTGAATCCTGGGAGTGGATGTAGGATGCATACAGAATCATACCCCACAACTGTACAGATGAGGCCAGAATGTCCAGTATATGGGCCCATATCTGCTGCCTGTTCCCCTGTCCCCCTGGTAAGTCAGTGGGATGATCCAAGATGTTTAGCCAGCAAACAGAGAATGCAAGTGATTGTCAAACATCTGTTAGAACAAACCTGTCACTGAAGCAACCCCAGAAACTCTTAGGAGAGTAATATTTTAAGTATGTCCTATCTACACTCCCATGTTGTCAAGCTGTGATCAGAGTGTGTACATTAACAGAGTGAGATGTATGTGC
Organism: Protopterus annectens; assembly: GCF_019279795.1. NCBI lineage: Eukaryota > Metazoa > Chordata > Ceratodontiformes > Protopteridae > Protopterus > Protopterus annectens. The sequence goes on along the minus strand of NC_056730.1, from coordinate 458,785,672 downwards.
ATAATACTAATGTGTAATCTGGAAGTTTTTGTGGCAACAGTTAGGTAGTGCTAACAAATATTACTCCCACAAGTACATCGGATCCGAACACTATGCTGAGAAATAAAGACCATTATAACATATACTAGTACTGTTCACTCTGGTATTTTAGGGAAATGTGAGTGTTGCAGTTTCTCTGAATAATAAAGTATCACTTATCACTGTCAGCCACACTGTGCTACATAATATAACTGTGTAGGAAAGCATGTATATGTGTGTGTCAGGTCACTAAAGGTGGAAGAGGGCAATATTCTAGATATGTCCTGGCACACAAGCATGTGGTCAACACATGGCCAGAGTCTGCGCAAAGAGTTGGATAGCTATGTGCACAACATTAACCCAGAATCTAGGAGTATGTGTAGAAGCAGTTAGTTGGTGTTAACAAACATTCCCTCAACAGGTATATCAGGTAAGAGGTGTATACTGCAGTTAAAACCAGTGTGTGTGTAATGATGACGACAACCATATCGCTGTCCAAAGTAAGGCTATAGGGTAGTGTAATAAGACTTGTAAGGTACAGATAACAGCACTGACTAGGAAAGTAATGTAATTGACATCTTTCTCTCCTCCCCACCATATCTCCAACAATAATTAACATACCCACCCCAACTGGTATGTAATGACACCTATGCTCTGATAATGTCCAATTGTTTGATAAATATTTATATGGTCCCCATGCATGTGCTATATTGAATTATTCCAACATTGGTGGCATGGTGCCATCAATGTATCTGCATGCTGTTCTTATTACCACTGTGGTCCCATATATGTATGTGTTCGGTTTGCTATGCAACTGTTCCATATCTGGTGTCTGGGTTAATGGGAATATCTATGCATGCTGTTATACCTAACCCTGGAATGTGTTGACTATTGCTAACCCACATATGATGATGAAATCTAAACACTATAGTACGCTTGGGAAGGCTGGTCCCAGCGGACCCACCTTTCCCACCTCAGCTGGCCATGGCACCGGGCACCAGCATGTCTGGGGCCCAACCCAGGACCTCCCTGTCCATTGGTCCTGCACCACCTTTGGGTGGAACTGCCTCAGGGAATGGGACTTGCCCCCCTGGGAGAAGGCACGGACAGGCACCTGTCACCCACTGTTTCCACTAGGGGGCTTGTGGGCCTCCAATTTTCCAACACCCCTCCCCATCAAGGTGTTTACCCCACACATGTGTCATATACTGCCCCTGTATGCACCTTGTTTGTCTTGTCTGTTAACCTAACACACCTACCTCCCAAAATATACCTACTACCCCTCCCGAACATCACACTCTCACCTGAAAAAAAAAAGGGCAATCTGTTTCCAGAAAAAAAAATCTCGCCCAATACATAGCTGTCCATTTTGCACACATGTCCACTGGACACATGTAATCTAGTCTAATTGGCTTTGCAACTTATTATTGTTGTCCTCAGATCCTCCCAGGGATTTGAGTGTCCAAATCCACCTCCAAATTCAGTGTATATGCACAGCTGTTGCTGTAGAAGAAATGGACAGCTATGGACCTTCCCTACACTCTTTCTGCACATCCCTGGCTAGTTTCCCTACTGTCTTTCCCTCTGTGTCCCTTTTTTTACCACTTTCCTATCAACACCTTTTTCTTTTCTTTTAAAGAAATTAGCACTGGGGTAAGCAGGAGTAAGTAATAAGCAGCAGTAAGTGGGTTTAAGCCTGTTTGCATGGAGTTAAGCAATGCCTACACTGGTTAATCATTTTAGAAGCTAACTGAGTATAAGAAACTGTAACCGGAAGTTAGCAGTGCTTACCTCCACAAAAACTCACGCAAACCCTCTTACAACTGCTCAAAAGTGCCTTAATCACTCTGTATCCAACGGCCCTTGTTCTG